>NC_088401.1:24513924-24813924 GCF_034236695.1 Oncorhynchus nerka | reverse complement strand
CGCCGGGGAATGGACTCTACAAGGTGTCGAAAGCGTTCCACAGGGTTGCTGGCCCATGTTGACTCCAATGCTTCCCACAGTTGTGTCAAATTGGCTAGATGTTCTTTTGGTAGACCATTGTTAATACACACAGGAAACTGTTATGAGTCAAAAACCCAGCAGCGTTGTAATTCTTGACACAAACCGATGCACCAGAAACCTACTACCATACACCGTTCAAAGGCACTTAAATATTTTGTCTTGCCAGTTCACCCTCAATGGCACGCACACATACACAATTCAATTGTCAAGGCTTAAAAATATATTTTTTAACCTGTCTCCTCCCCTTCATCTACACTGATTGAAGTGGATTTAACAAATTATATCAATAAGGGATCATAGCTTTCACCTGGTCAGTCTATGTCATGGAAAGAGCAGGTGTTCTTAATGTTTTGTATACTCAGTGTATAGTGCCAGTGAAAGGGAAATTTGGCATATTTGGCAACCTGGTAGCTGAAGAGTGATAGACGACCAGGAGCCTATTTCAAGAGCGCTAAGGGCGAGATCCTGGTACCTAGTATTCACCTACCATAAAACACACACACGTGCACAAACATGCGGCATTAATATTAAATTTCCCTTCATGGATTATTAAAGTACATTATCTATCTCGTACAGTAGTGTTGAGGGCCTAAAAAGGTTCCATGGAACAGTGCATCCTGGTACCCAGTTATACATGAATATTCAAACATTAAGCATGCAACAAACAATATACAGTCCCTTCTGAAAGTATTCACACCCCGTGACTTTTTCCGCATTTTGTTGTGTTACAGCCTGAATTTAATGTGAGATTTTGAATCACTGGTCTACACACAATGCCCCATAATGCCCCATAATTTTTAGGAAATGTCTTGAGTCAATAATTATTCAACTCCTTTGTTATGGCAAGCCTAAATAAGTTCAGGAGTAAAGGTTAGCTTAAAAAGTCACATAAGTTACATGGACTCACTCTGTGTGCAATAATAGTGTTTAACATGATATTTTAATGACTACCTCATCTTTGTATCCCACACATACAATTATCTGTAAGGTCTCCCAGTCGAGCAGTGAATTTCAAACACAGATTCAACAACAAAGACCAGGGAGGTTTTCCAATGCCTCGCAAAGAAGGGCATCTATCGGTAGATGGGTAATAATAAAATAAACATACATTGAATATCACTTTGAGCATGGTGAAGTTATTAATTCCACTTTTGATGGTGTATCAATACACCCAGTCACTACAAAGATAAAGGCGTCCTTCCTAACTCAGTTGCCGGAGAGGAAGGGAACCACTCAGGGATTTCACCATGAGGCCAATGGTGACGTTGAAACAGTTACAGAGCTTAATGACTGCTACAGTAGAAAACTGAAGATGGAGCAACAACATTGTACACTGAACAAAAATTATTTCATGAGTTAAAATAAAAGATACCAGAAATGTTCCATACACCCAAAAGCTTTTCTCTCAAATGTACACAAAAATCCCTGTTAGTGAGCATTTATGCTTTGCCAAGATAATCCATTTACCTGACAGGTGTGCCATATCAAGAATCTGATTAAACAGCATGATCATTAAACAGGTGAACCTTGTGCTGGGGACAAAAAATGTCACTCTAAAATGTGCAGTTTTGTCACTGATGTCTCAAGTTGAGGGAGCGAACAATTGGCGTGCTGACTGCAGGAATGTTCAACAGAGCTGTTGCCAGGGAACTGAATGTTCATTTCTCAAGCATAAGCCGCCTCCAACATTGTTTTAGAGAATTTGGCAGTACACCCAACCGGCCTCACAAACGTAGACCACATGTAACCACGCCAGCCCAGGACCACCACATATGGCTTATTCACCTACGAGATCATCCGAGGAAGGGGTGCTGAGGAGTATTTCTGCCAAAAAAAAGCCCTTTTGTTGGAAAAAACTCATTCTGATTGGCTGGGCCTGGCTCCCCAGACGGTGAGCCTAACTCCATAGGTTAGGGCCTAATGAATGTATTTCATTTGACTGATTTCCTTCAATCAACTGTAACTCAGTAAAATCTTTGAAATTGTTACATGTTGTGTTTATATTTTTATTCAGTATTACATGCAACTTAAAAGTTACATATCACAAAATTCTGATATGAAATCTTTTGGACATCAGAGCAACCTTGAGGGAATATTTTTGAGTCAGAAAAGGATGTTCATATGATAGGGAAGATATACAAAACCTTGCAGAGAGCATATTCAACTGACAATCTTTTAGAAAAAATTACAAAATTACAGTTAACGAAAATGCATGATAAAATCAGTATAAACTAATGTATAGAATTTATTATACATGAGACAAAATTCAGTGCATTTCTAGCTAGCTTGCACTTGCTAGCTAATTTGTCCTATATAGCTAGCTCGCTGTTGTTAGCTAATTTGTCCTGGGAAATAAACATTGAATTGTTATTTTACCTGAAATGCACAACGTCCTCTACTCCGACAAATTAATCCACACATAAAATGGTCAACCGATTCGTTTCTAGTCATCTCTCCACCTTCCAGGCTTTTTTATCTTTGAACTTATATGGTGATTTCATAGTATTACCACAACGACCAACAACACAGTTCGTCTTTCAATCACCCACGTGGGTATAACCAATGAGAAGATGGCACGTGGGTATCTGCTTCTATAAACCAATGAGGAGATGGGAGAGGCAGGACTTGCACCGCAATCTGCATCACAAATATAACTGACTTCTATTTTATCCCTTGGCAATGCAGACACTCGTTGAGGAGCGCGAGCAGTGTAGGTGCAATAATTGAATAATATAGATTTCTACATTTATTTTTCAACACTCGGCGCACACGACGCGAGCAGTGTAGTCAGGGTGTAAAGCTAACGAATCATTCCTCTCTGAACTGTCGGAATTACTCACGTGCACACAAACTCGCTTCTGATTTCATGGCCGTTAGGTACTGTTTCAATATTACCTAACATGTCAATTTTCCCACTCACATCAAGGGACACATACTTGACCTTGTTTGCTTTGTTGGCCTCAACCTAACTTATACTTCCCCCTCCCTATTCCCGCTGTCTGAACACAAGATTCTTAATTTCTATCTTACCTCATACTCACCACACAACACTGACAAATGCCTCATCTCCTTCCACAACATCAAAGCTCTGATGCCATCTGCTCCGCCCTGCCCATTGACCACACCTCCAACTCACCTGATGAACTAGTTGCCAAATTCAATGCTCTGTCTCACTCAACTCTCTGGCCCACTCCAAACTAAACCTCTCTTTTGCTCCTTCCCCTCCTCCCCACCCTGGTTTACCCCTGAGCTCCGCGCCCAGAAGCATGCTGGCCGCCACCTGGAGGCTTCCACTAGATGTCAACAGTCTTTAGACCGTTGTTTCAGGCTTCTACTGTGAAGGGGGGCCGAATGAGAGCTGATTGAGTCAGAGGTCTGGCAGCAGCCTCGATCTCAGTCACGCGTGTTCACATGAGTGGTATCTCCCGTTCCTTTGCTTTTCTACAGACAATGGAATTCTCCGGTTGGATCATTATTGAACATTTATGATAAAAACATCCTAAAGATTGATTCTATACTTAGTTTGACAAGTTTCTACGACCTGTAATATAACTTTTTTAACTTTTCGTTTGGCTGGACCTAAACGCGAGTTTGGATTTGTTTACCAAAAGCCCTAACAAAAGAGGCTATTTGGACATAAATGATGGACATTATCGAACAAATCAAACATTTATTGTGGAACTGGGATTCCTGGGAGTGCATCCTGATGAAGATCATCAAAGGTAAGTGAATATTTATAATGCTATTTCTGACTATTGTTGACTGCGTAACATGGCGGATATTTATTTTGGCTGGTTTGGGCTCTGAGCGCTGTACTCAGATTATGCTTTTTCGGTAAAGCTTTTTTGAAATCTGACACAGCGGTTGCATTAAGGAGAAGTGTATCTAAAGTTCCATGCATAACACCTGCATAACAATTTTAATCAACATTTATGAGTATTTCTGTGAATTGATGTGGCTCTCTGCAAAATCACAGCATGTTTTTGAACTACTGAACATAACACACCAATGTAAACTGAGAATTTTGGATATAAACATGCACTTTATTGAACAAAACATACATGTATTGTGTAACATGAAATCCTATGAGTGTCATCTGATGAACATCATCAAAGGTTAGTGATTAATTTTATCTCTATTTGTGCTATTTGTGACTCCTCTCTTTGGATGGAAAAATGGCTGTGTTTTTCTGTGACTTGGTGGTGACCTAACATAATAGTTTGTGGAGCTTTCGCTATAAAGCATTTTTTAAATAAGACACTGGTGCTGGATTAACAAGAATTTTATCTTTAAAATGGTGCCAAGTACTTGTATGTTTGAGAAATGTGATTTATGAGATTTCTGTTGATTTGCATTTGGCGCCCTTGTAACGGCATTCCTCCTCTTCTTCTGAGGAGAAGCGAGAAGGATCGGAGGACCAATGCGCAGCGTGGTAAGTGTCCATAATGTTTATTTAAAGACATAAATTGAACACTGCAAAACAATAAACGTGAAACGAACTAAACCGAAACAGTACCGTGTGGCAACAAACACACGCACGGAAAACACTACCCACAAACCAAAAGTGAAACCCAGGCTACCTAAGTATGATTCTCAATCAGAGACAACTAACGACACCTGCCTCTGATTGAGAACCATACTAGGCTGAACTCAAAACTCCAACATAGAAAAACACACATAGACTGCCCACCCCAACTCACGCCCTGACCATACTAAATAAAGACAAAACAAAGGAAATAAAGGTCAGAACGTGACAGCCCTGCAATTTTATTGGCTGTTGGTGGAGCCCCAGTCCTAGACAGGTTAACCGCCCCTCCCCCGTCTACCTCCAAACTGTCACCCCTGCTCTCCGAATTTGCCCCCATTTACTCTCCATATATCTCAAAACTCACCATGCCATCCAAGACTCCCCTGTTCTCATTAAAGCCTGCCTACTTGCTCTCTGTTCATATATCACACACATCAACAACCTCTCCCTCGCCCACGGAACTTTCCCCTTCCAACTACAAAACAGCTGCAGTCACCCCATCTTTACTTTGTTTATTGAATTTTCAACAACAGCATTTACAAAATAGTTGCATTTGTAAGTTATTTGGTAGTAATATAAAACAACACATCAAAGACAACAATAGAGCAAAACAAATATTAAAAAAATAAAACATAAGAAATAATATATATTTTGATACAGTTGTTACAGGTCAAGTAGAACAGATCATACAGTCCTTAATTAACATCCGAGATGTCACGTATACACATACCAGGCCTCTTACATCACCAATATATAAATCACCAATATATAAATATACATCACTCTGGCACTGCAGGGAAATGTAGTCGTTTAACATAAGAAAAGAAGGGAGCCCACATGGCATAGAATTTGTCTATAGACCCATTGAGTGTGTGTTTAATTTTTTCCAACTTTATGCAATTCAAAACGGATTTAATCCAAAGAGCATGAGAAGGGGGTGCAGAGGATTTCCATGTATGTAAAACTAATCGTCTCATTAACAAAGTGACAAAGGCAATTACATCCTTATTCATTTTGGTCAATTGTGTTGTGGGTAAGGAAACCCCAAATAATGCAATAAAAGGATCTGGCTCGATCTCTGTGCCGCTTAATTCTGAGAGTGTGTTAAAGATGTCTTTGCAGAAACCAACAAGAGATGGGCAACACCAAAACATGTGTACATGATTAGCAGGAGACTGGTTACAACGTACACAATTACGGTTCACATCCTTTTATAAATTTAGGATCATCTTGCTTTGGTCCAGTGGGCCCTATGAATGAGTTTGCATTGAATGAGAATGTGTCGAGCGCAAATAGAAGAGGTACTGTATGTACTCTTTTGAGTGCCCCTTCCCATAGTTCATCAGACATTTCCTCCTCCCATGAGGATTTACGGTAATATTGTTTAATGAGCTGGTTTGTAGTGAGAAAATTTGACTAAAGATTATTGACAAGGTGTCTTTCAGAGTAGGAAGAGGGATAAGAAGGGTGGGGAATCAGGGATCTATGCTGTGGACGTAACTCTGGACTTGTAAGATCCTCAAGAAATTATGTCTGGGGAGACCAAATTTATCTGATAATTGTTCAAATTACTAAACGTATTGTTAATATAGAGATCTCTGAATCTTTTAATGCCGAGACCATGTTGAGAAAGCACCATCAATCATAGATGGGGGAAAAGCTGGATTTGAGGCTACTGTAGCAAAAGAAGAGGTTGTCTGAAACCCAAAGTGGCGGATAAATTGATTCCAGATGTTCAATGTTGTTTTGACACATATTTTTGGTGAAGGAAGAGTAAGGGCCTGTAATGGAGGAGTGAGCGAGCGAAGACAATGATGCCGGTATAGATGAGGCGGCTTCCATCTATAGCCAAATTGGGGGTGGGAATATCTCTCTGCAACCAGTACTGAATGAGCCTAAGGTTAGCGGCCCAATAATAGAATCTGAAATCCGGTAGAGCTAGACCGCCATCTGGTTTGGGCCTCTGCAAAAGCTGTTTTCGTATCCTAGGGGGCTTTTTGTCCCATATAAAAGGTACAATTAGGCCGTCGATCTTTTTGAAAAATGTATTGGGAAGAAAAATCGGTAGGCACTGATAGAGATAAAAGAATTTAGGGAGAGTATTCATATTAATATAATTAATTATTGTGACTAAGGTTAGGTGTAGCAAACACAGCTTTCCAAATCGTCCTTAGTGAGGGTTGAAAGAGGAGCAAAGTTGGCTTGAAAAAGGTTTTCAAATCTGATGTACCCCGAGATAAATAAAGCTACTGTGAGCAATTTTAAATGGCAAGTTACGTAAAGGGGATTTTCTTGCGGGCATATTAAAACCTCTTGCCACTCAGATCCCTTTAGCGGGATCATTTTTGTCTACATCCGGTGAATTGCAGAGCGCCAAATTAAAATGTAATTATTAAAAAGATTTAATTTTCATGAAATCACAAGTGCAATACACCAAAACACAGCTTAACTTGTTGTTAATCCAGCCGGCGTGTCAGATTTCAAAAAGGCTTTACGGTGAAAGCAAACCATGCGATTATGTGAGGACAGCTCTCAGCAGACAAAACATTGCAAACAGCTAGTAGCAAAGTAGATTGGTCACGAAAGTCAGAAAAGCAATAAAATGTATCACTTACCTTTGAGGATCTTCGTATGTTTGCACTCACGAGACTCCCAGTTACACAATAAATGTTTGTTTTGTTCGATAAAGATTCTCTTTATATCCAAAAACCTCCATTTGGTTGGCACGTTTTGTTCAGTAATCTACAGGCTCGTGCAGTCACGACGGGCAGACAAAAATTCCAAATAGTATCCGTAAAGTTCGTAGAAACATGTCAAACGTTTTTTTATAATCAATCCTCAGGTTGTTTTTACAATAAATAATCAATAATATTTCAACCGGACGGTAGCCTTTTCAATAGAAGAGAGAAAGAAAAGGTCTCGCTCCCGGCGCACGAGCATGCACAAATCTATCCACTGGCGCAATATGATCATTCTCGCTCATTTTTCAGAATAAAAGCCTGAAACTATGTCTAAAGACTGTTCCCACCTTGTGGAAGCCATAGGGAAAGGAATCTGGTTGATACCCCTTTAAATGGAGGTGTCGTGTCTTTGGCTATGCCGGATTAAGTAATATGACATGCTATTCTATAAAATAATTTCTCCGTAATTACTATTACCTGATTGAGCTCATTATGTAAATGTAATTAACTAGAGAGTCGGGCACCATGAAATAATATTTATAGAGCTGTTATCTTCCGAATAAACTCTTAAAGACCTAGTAATATTTTACATCAATAGCAGTCAATATTAATCCTCATCTTAATTCAGTCTCATCTAAAAGTTGTAAATTCTTGGTTATCTGCACGAACCCTAGCTAACAATTTGAATCAGCAATAAAAAATTGGGTTTAATTATTTATTTACTAAATACCTAACTAATCACACAGAATTACACACACATGTAATTAAATCATAACTTGATTACAAATTACGTCATAAAGAAAAACGTCCCTAGCGGGCGGAACAAATATGACAGCTTGTTACCCAAAGGAAAAGGGCTGGGTTTGAGTGAAAGAGCGGGAAGACTGAGGGACACAGGGATAAGCTGTGCTATCGTAAATACAGTATCTGATGCATTCTAAATTACCGCCCATTTGGAAAAGGAAAATGCAATAAATATTTACTCTGAGCCGTGTTGCCAAACCGAGTCCTTTGAAGAATGTCTCTGGTTGTCAATTGGATACATTGTAGTAACGTTTTTGGGTGATGGATGGGATACTCTGTCTGTTCCTTCCTAACCCTCGTTGCATCTGCTGTTGCTAACTCAACGGCTAGGAGGTATCACTTCTGTAGTGAATAAGAGTTCAAAGTTCATACCATTCGCAACCAAGCTCATGCTGATGTTGGCTTCGTTCTGTAGTTATTATCTGAACCATTCTGACATTGGACCGTCATCCTCACGTCATCGGAATAGGAAGTTATATTGTCGTCAAGGGCTTATATAGAAAGGGAGAGGAGGGCGTGTTTGAAAAGTTTTATAGCCCATGTTCCTTCACAGGGGCGGGCCACTGATTGAGCAGCCCTATCTTATGAAGCCTTTCTCACATTTTAGAAGCTAAAATCACATTTATCCCATCATGAATCATTTCATATTCAAACATTTAAATTAAACAACAATTCCATGTGAATCCGATAACTCTGATGTGTAGACTTTCCACTGTAGAGTTTAACCTCTTCAATCTATGGGTGTGCTATGTGGATAAAAAGACGTGGCCGTTTTAAGCGCGATATTTTGTGACGAAAAGATGCTCGACTATGCATGGAATTGACAGCCTTGGAAAGACAAAACTCTGACGTCTCCAAAACTGCAAAGATATTATCTGTGCGTGCCCCAGAACTAATGCAACAGGCGAAACCAAGATGAAGTTTCATACAGGAAATGCCCCAGATTCTGAAGGCGCTGTGTTCCAATGTCTCCTTATATGGCTGTGAATGCGCCAGGAATGAGCCTGCGGTTTCTGTCTATTCCCCGAGGTGTCTGCAGCATTGTGATGTGTTTGTAGGCATATCATTGGAAGATTGACCATAAGAGACTACATTTACCTGGTGTCCCGCCCGGTGTCCTGTGTGCGTAATCTGTAGGTCCATGCGTGTTCCATTTCTTCAGAAGAGAAAGTAACCTGCCACGATGGATTTTATCATCGATAGATATGTGAAAAACACCTTGAGGATTGATTCTAAACATCGGTTTGCCATGTTTCTGTCGATATTATGGAGTTAATTTGGAAAAAAGTTAGCGTTTTAACCTCACAGGGATCTTGAGACCCAGCTGGGAACTTTCCCCCCCACGTTCAGCTGGAAGGTGCCGCATGGAACGCAAGAAATAATCCTAAAAATATTTAACCTCCACACATTAACAAGAAAAATAGCTCAAATGAAAGATAAACAAGTTGTTTATCTACCCAGCAAGTCAGATTTCTAAAATGTTTTACGGCGAAAACATAGCACATATTTATGTCCAACCACCACTGCAGACATACCTCATTAGCATAGCCAAGTAGGAAAAAATATGCAATCAACAAATGCAGGATTAAAAGAAAAATCATTTCACTAACCTTTTGAAATCTTCATCAGATGACAGTAATATAACATGTTACACAGTACATTCATTTTTTTTTCAATAATCTGCAATATATATCCATAAATCTCTGTTTACAATGACGCATCGTTCAAAAAATGCTACTGCAATGTCAGGAGAAATTAAATAGCTCCGGCAGATAACGTCAGCTAACAAGGAATACACATCATAAACTTTGACTAAATATGCATGTTTTACATATGTATAGCAAGATAAACTTCTTCTAAATGCAATCGCTGTTTTACATTTATTTTTAACGTTCCATTTTGCGTTCACTAGGCTATAATAGGGAGTCGGCGCTCCCATTTAGCATAATGACTCCTCTATCTTGGAGTCGACAGAAACCCAAAATTAACACATAAATATTCCCTTACCGTTGCTGTTCTTCCATCAGAAGACCTGGAAGGGTTAATACTCACCAAGTTAGCGTTCAGTTTTCAAGTCTGTGTCTTTCGGTTCTCAAACTAGCCACATTTCGGTCGAAATGTATGCAAATTTATAGTGGATGCGCACCAAAACGTCGAAAGTATACATTATATGTCGAGTAAACTTGTCAAACTATGTTCATAATTAAGCCTTAACATGTTATAAAGGTCTACAGCAATCGTGAGGGCGAACAGACACACACACGTTGTTCAATCGATCCTGAGGAAAAGAGAGAAAAACTTCACAGCGCGCATTGGGTAAACTTTTTTTTTGCGTGACCGAGACCTTTCGGCACGCTGAACGTCTCGTGAGCGTGCGATTCTCACAGTTACACGCCTCATCGAAAGCAGGCTTCGCGCTGAAGACGTAGAAACTGTTCCCATGGTTATAACTGCTTGGTAAGTGTGTATACGATGACGTCAAAGTGGTGGCAAGTTTTTCCATTACAAGAGAGACTTTGGGAGAATGCATGCCCTGACACTTCTGCTTTACATAGAGACAAAATTTAAACGGTTTTAGAAGCTTTAGAGTGTTTTCTATTCGATAATATTTTTTATATGCATATATTAGCAACTTTTGACAAAAATTTATCATGTTTTATATGGGTACCGAATTCCTCCAGAAGGGGCAGTAATCAGGGCTAGCCCTAACAGGTTTTAATGACTTAATATATATATATTTTTTCCCTCCCCAAATGTGATGAACAAAACGGAGCGATTAGTCGATACAAATAATATTTTTTGTAAAAACGGAACATTTGCTATCTAACAGAGTCTCCTCATTGAAAACATCTGAAGTTCTTCAAAGGTAAATTATTTTATTTGAATTCTTTTCTGGTTTTTGTGGAAAATGTTGCATGCTGAATGCTAGGCTTAATGCAATGCTAGGCTATCAATACTCTTACACAAATGCTTGTTTAGCTATGGTTCAAAAGCATATTTTGAAAATCTGAGATGACAGTGTTGTTAACAAAATGGTAAACCTGAGAGCAAATAGAGTGTAATTCTCTTCGCAAGCTCATTAGCATAACGCAACGTTAACTATTCATGAAAATCGCAAATTAAATGAAATAAATATATTAGCTCTCAAGCTTAGCCTTTTGTTAACAACACTGTCATCTCAGATTTTCAAAATATGCTTTTGAACCATAGCTAAACAAGCATTTGTGTAACAGTATTGATTAACTCCATAATATCGACAGAAACATGGCAAACGTTGTTTAGAATCAATCCTCAAGGTGTTTTTCACATATCTATCGATGATAAATCATTCGTGGCAGTTGACTTTCTCCTCTGAAGAAATGGAACGCGCATGGACCAAGAGATTACGCAATAATTTTGACGCAGGACACCGGGCGGACACCTGGTAAATGTAGTCTCTTATGGTCAATCTTCCAATGATATGCCTACAAATACGTCACAATGCTGCAGACACCTTGTGGAAACGACAGGAAGGGCAGGCTCATTCCTGGCGCATTCACAGCCATATAAGGAGACATTGGAACACAGCGCCTTCAGAATCTGGGGCATTTCCTGTATGAAATTTCATCTTGGTTTCGCCTGTAGCATTAGTTCTGGGGCACTCACAGATAATATCTTTGCAGTTTTGGAAACGTCAGAGTTTTTTCTTTCCAAAGCTGTCAATTACATGCATAGTCGAGCATCTTTTCGTGACAAAATATCTTGTTTAAAACGGGAACGTTTTTTATCCAAAAATTAAAAGAGCGCCCCCTATCTCGAAGAAGTTAAACTTATCTTATAAAAACCAATCAATCTTAACATAATCACTAGTTAACTACACATGGTTTTACACATGGTATTACTAGTTTATCTTTTTTGGGATAGGGGGCAGCATTTTCACTTTGGATGAATAGCGTGCCCAGAGTAAACTGCCTCCTACTCAGTCCTAGATGCTAATATATGCATAGTATTATTATTATTGGATAGAAAACACTCTGAAGTTTCTAAAACTGTTTGAATGATGTCTGTGAGTATAACAGAACTTATATGGCAGGCAAAAACCTGAGAAAAAATCCAAAAAGGAAGTGGGAAATCTGAGGTTTGTAGTTTTTGAACTCAGCCCCTATCGAATACACAGCGGGATATGAGTTATTTTGCACTTCCTAAGGCTTCCACTAGTCAGCCGTCTTTAGAACGTTGTTTCAGGCTTCTACTGTGAAGGGGGGCCGGATGAGAGCTGTTTGACTAAGGAGTCTAGCAGCAGCCTCGTTCTCAATCACGCGCATTTCACATGAGGTAGCTCTCGTTCCATTGCTTTTCTACAGACAATGGAATTCTCCGGTTGGAACATTATTGAACATTAATAATAAAAACATCCTAAAGATTGATTCTATACTTAGTTTGACAAGTTTCTACGACCTGTAATATAACTTTTTGAACTTTTGTCCAACATTCGGCTGGACCTGAACGCGCGTTTGGATTTGTTTACCAAACGCCCTAACAAAAGAAGCTATTTGGACATAATTGATGGACTTTATGGAACAAATCAAACATTTGTCGAACTGGGATTCCTGGGAGTGCATTCTGATGAAGATCATGTGAATATTTATAATGCTATTTCTGACTAATGTTGACTGCGCAACATGGCGGATATTTATTTTGGCTGTTTTGGGCTCTGAGCTCCATACTCAGATTTAGCATTTTCCGTAACGTTTTTTTGAAATCTGACACAGCGGTTGCATTAAGGAGAAGTTTATCTATATTTTCATGTATAACACTTGTATCTTTTAGCAATGTTTATTATGAGTATTTCTGTAAATTGTGTGGCTCTCTGCAAAATCACCGGATGTTTTGGAACTACTGAATGTAACGCGCCAATGGAAACTGAAATTTTTGGATATAAATATGAACTTTACCGAACAAAACATACATGTATTGTGTAACATGAAGTCCTATCAGTGTCATCTGATGAAGATCATCAAAGTTTAGTGATCCATTTTATCTCTATTTGTGCTTTTTGTGACTCCTCTCTTTGGCTGGAAAAATGGCTGTGTTTTTCTGTGACTAGGTACTGACCTAACATAATCGTTTGGTGTGCTTTCGTGGTAAAGCCTTTTTGAAACCGGACACTGTGGCTGGATTTACAACAAGTTTATCTTTAAAATGATGTGAAATACTTCTATGTTTGAATAATTTAATTATGGGATTTCTCTTGTTTTGAATTTGGCGCCCTGCACTTTCACTGGCTGTTGTTGAGGTGGGACGCTACCGTCTCGAATATCCCAGAGAGGTTAATAATGTGTCAAATTCTGCTTGCAAAGTTAAACACTCCTTATAAATATCCGTAGATGGTGAAACGGCATAAATATTATCTAATTGGGCAATACAGCGTGTTAACATAGATTGCCTATCCCTTTTCAGTTTGTTTTCATGTGCAGTGCATGAATAATTTTACCTGATATAAGCTTTCAAAGTTTCCCTGAGAGTAGATGCAGAGATGTTTGGGGTTCCATTTATACTCGTGAAAAAGTCGATTAGACCAAAAACAAAATTGACAAAGTGTTCATTACTGAGCAGTTGAGTATTTAGCCGCTAAGGCGGTCGCAGATTGTCAACAGTTTGAAAGACTACTTCTATGATAACATGGGTGTGGTCAGATACAACAATTGGATTATATGTACATGAAGATATGGAATTGAGAAGTCTGTCATCTACAAGGAAGTAGTCTATGCGGGTAAAAGTGTGGTGAACCGATGAGAAAAAAGGAGTGTTTAATCTATCTGGAAAAGCATATTTTCCAAGGGTCTGAAACTGCAAATTCAGACATAAAGGTTTGGACAACTCTAGCTGAGGTTGACAAGGTAGTAGGTTTAGTGGAGGATCGATCCAAATGTGGGTCTAACCAACAGTTAAAATCACCACCTAACATATAAGAAGACATATCGGGCAGTGTAGAGAAAACCGATTTGAAAAAAATCACCATTGTCCCACCATTGAGCATAAATATTAACAAGAAGTACATTCGTATTGAGCAGCCTAATACTGACAATTATGTATCTACCATGGGGATCTGCAATCACATTAGAACATGTAAAAGGTACCGATCTGTGAAGTAAAATAGCCACCCCTCTTGCCTTACTCTGAAATGAGGAATGGAACACCTGACCCACCCATCTGCACCTAAGACTTGAGTGTTGTGATACCTTCAGATTAGTTTCTTGGAGAAAGATTGTGTGGTTTCAATTGATGAAGGTAGTGTAGCACCTTACTACTTTTAACTGGGTTATTTATGCCGCTGCAGTTCCAAGTAAGAAAGTTAAAGCCATTCCCTCCAGCTGGATGGGCTACACTAGGCTGAGTCATGTCTTAATTGAGGATGTGTAAAGGACAAGGTACAATGTAAACTAAAGTCTTAGTTGAACCTAATAGCGCAAATTTAAAAAACAAAGAAAAGCTAAGAAGCACAAAAAAACATATAAAAACTATATACAAATAAAGAGGGAAAACCCCTTCCCTCACAACCTCCCTTGCCGAAGCATCTCCGCAACTGAGATGCAAGCAAAACCCTAAATACAAAAAAAGTTTAGAGCAAAGCATGATAACTCTTACTCTGTGCTACCTGAGATTTGTGACTATTTAACCAGAGTAAACCAAACATACATAGATTGGTCCCTAGCAGAGTCTACGGAAAACTAACCTCGGTTAAGAGAGGTTTAAGAGCAATACAAATGGTAAAACTACTGAAAACAGACAGATATTGGCATTAGATCAAAATAAAATATTAATGATACAAACAAAAAACAATAATGTGAGTGGAATAGTACACACACACACACGCACACACACATTATAGCGTCAACTGTATACTCACCAATGAAAATGGAAATTAAAAAATAAATTAAAAAAGAGAATGACATTCAAGTGTCGATGAACCCAGCAAAGTTGGCTTCGCTAGCCAACCAGTCTGCCAGCCGGCCTGCTAACTTGCCTGCTAAGAAGACCAGCTAACAATTTGTTCCACACCATGCGGTACAACAGCTGCTTCCACGTTCTTGTTGACGAAATTGGCCGCTAAAGCAGGGTCCTTGAATCTGTGAGTCACCCCCATCTTTAACAAAGCCAGGACTGGACACTATCATCCTCAATAACTTCCAACCTCCCCTTCCTTGCCAAGACTCTGGATCGTACTGTTGTCTCCCAATTACAAACCCACCTGCTAATCAAAAACCTGTTCTAGCCCCTCCAGTCTGGTTTCCACCCCTCCTGAAACTGCCCTTCTCAAAGTTATCAATAACCTTCTCACCTCTGCTGATGTTGGTGCCCTCAACATCCTGATTGTCCTTGACCTGAGTACCGCTTCTGACAAGGTGAGCCATCATATCCTCCTCACCAGGCTTGAGGTTCTGGGTGTTGAGGGCACTGCACTCTCCTGGCAACAATCATACCTCACAAACGGGACCCACTACATCTCCCTTAATGACCACACCTCAGACTCAGCTGCAGTTATACATGGTGTCCCCCAGTGCTCTGTGCTGTGTCCCTTACTTTTCATTATCTACATCCTCCCCCTAGGTCAGATCCTCTGCCACTTCAACCTTCCACTGCTATGCTGATGACACCCAGATCTTCCTCTGCACCAAAACCCTCCTCAACCCACCTCTGACCCACAATGAATCCTGCCTCTCTGAAATAAAAAATTGACGCAACAAAACTTCCTCAAGCACAATAGTGATAAAATGGAACTCATCCTCATAGGCACCTAATCCACCCTCACCAAAGCTGGAAACCTCACCATTAACGAGACCACTGTCTCTCTCTCTCTCCCTCCATGCATGCAACCTTGGCGTCATTCTGGACTCCACCCTCTCCTTTCGCCACCACATAAGACAAACTATCAAATCCTCATTCTTCCACCTCCGCAACATTGCCAAAGTCAAGTCCTCCCTCCCCCGTCCTGCTGCTGAAACTCTCATACATGCATTAAACTCCTCCCGTCTTAACTAGTACAACTCATTACTCTTCGGCATCAACTCAAGCTCCCTCCATAAACTCCAAATTGTTCAAAACTCACCCACACTAAGTAATGGCAGCACATCACCCCTGTTCTCTGTGAGCTCCACTGGCTCCCTGTCTCCCAATGCATTTATTACAATATCCTCTTTATGGCCTACAAAGCCCTTCAGCACCCCTTACCTCTCAGACCTTCTCCTCTACCAACCCACACGCGTATTCCGTTGCACCACAGCACCTTGACATCCCCAGGTCGAAGCTCCAGAGCTTCGGCAACAGGGCCTTCTCTAGGGTTGCTCCTAGGCTCTGGAACTCTCTCCAGCCATCCATGACTCTGAGACCATCACTATCTTTCAGGCCCTCCTAAAGCCCCACCTATCTGACAAAGCCTACCCTTAAGCCCACCCCCCCACCAAATACACACGCAAATAAATACACTAAAAAGACACTCCTTTCTTCATCATACTGGGTAGCACCTAACCCAAACCCTTACACTACCCTTTTTCTCCGCACATACAATGCATATGCTCTTGACTGTGGTCCATATCAGGATCTTGATATGCTAATTAAGGACAACTTCTGATGATTATTTGAGTTTTGAGGATATGCTCAATAATTTGACAAATATTAAATCCATATCATTCTTTCAGACACTAGCTATAATTGTTGTATTCCCTCTGGATAAAGGTGTGCGCAAACCGCAAGCTAAAAGCAAGCACTGTAACTGGTAACCTAGCAACAACAATCACATATTTTCTGCTGTGGAGTTCCAACTGTCATTTCTGAATTTGTCCTACACAAATGAGTGCATAAACAGTGTGTGGTCGAACTGACAACTGGAGAAAGAAAGAAGTAACTCAAAAGAAGTTAACGCTACAGTGAGTAGCTAATTTGAGATGTTTTATTTATCTTAGTAACTAAAATGATGAAACATTAGCTAATTTGTCCAGCACACAGTAGGGTAAGCTAGCTAATAACTCTACCTACATGTACATATTACCTCAATACCAGGGCTCCCACACATTGACTCTGTACCAACACCCACTGTATATAGCCCCGCTATTGTTATTTACTGCTGCTCTTTAATTTTGTCATTCTTATCGCTTACTTTTTTTTTGTATTTTCATAAAACTGCATTGTTGGTTAAGGGCTTGCAAGTAAGCATTTCAAAGTATGGTCTACTACACCTGTTGTATTCGGCGCATGTGACAAATATAATTTAATTTGATGTGTGGGGTAAATGCTAACTGGTAGCCTAGATAGCTAACAAATAACGAAAATGTCTAACCTTCTGGGAAAAACATTTTTACCCCCTATCAAGCCTCAAGGTGTCAGCTAATGTTTTAAAACGTTTAGTTGCATTTTGTATTACTTTTAATATAAACTAGCTAACTAACTTAGCTAGCTAGCAACTTGGCTAGCTAGCTAGCTTGTTCCAGTTAGTTTTGCTACGTTTTGGTATGGTTTTGTGAAATGACAATATTTTCAAAGGCTATGTGACCTAAAAAAAAAGTCAACTTCCCACAAATAAAGGAGGGAAAAAGGGCTACCTAAGTATGGTTCCCAATCAGAGACAACGATAGACAGCTGTCCCTGATTGAGAACCATACCCAGCCAAAACATAGAAACACCAAATCATAGAAAACGAAACATAGAATGCCCACCCCAAATCACACCCTGACCAAACCAAATAGAGACATTAAAAGGCTCTCTACGGTCAGGGCGTGACAATTTCACCATGTTGCCAATGGTGACTTTAAAACAGTTACAGAGTTTAATGGCCATGATAGGAGAAAACTGAGGATGGATCAACAACATTAAAGTTACTCCAAAATACTAACCTGATTGACAGAATGAAAATTAGGAAGCCTGTACAGAATAAAAAATATTCAAAAACATGCATCCTGCAAAGCAATTCACTTGTTGTCTTTAATACAAAGTGTTATGCTTGGGGCAGCACCAAAACAACACATTGCTGAGTACCACTCTCCATATTTTCAAGCAAAGTGATGGCTGCATCATGTCATGGGTATGCATGTAATTGTTAAGGATTTGGGAGTTTTTCCAGATAAAAAACAAATGGAATGTTGCTAAGCACAGGCAAAATTCTAAAGGAAAACCTGGGTCACCCCACATAGCCTGGTTCCTCTCTAGGTTTCTTCCTAGGATTTGGCCTTTCTAGGGAGTTTTTCCTAGCCACCGTGCTTCTACACCTGCATTGCTTGCTGTTTGGGGTTTTAGGCTGGGTTTCTGTACAGCACTTTGAGATATCAGCTGATGTACGAAGGGCTATATAAATACATTTGATTTGATTTGATCTGAGTCTGCTTCCCACCTTTCAGCAGGACAATGAACTAAAACACAAGGCCAAATCTACACTGAAGTTGCTTACCAAGAAGACAATGAATGTTCCTGAGTGGCCGAGTTACAGTTTTGATTTCAATCTGAAAATGCTTGTTTAGCAATGATCAACAACCAGCTTGACAGAACTTGACAGAAAGATGCTTCTGCAAAGTATTGACTCAGGGGTGTGAATACTTCTGTATTTCATTTTCAATATGTTTGCAAACAATTCAAAAAAACTCTTTTCACTTTGCCATTATGGGGTATTTATTGTGTGTAGATGGGTGTGAAAAAAATATAAGAATTTTATAAATTTTCAATTCAGGCTTTAACAACAAAATGTGGAATAAGCAAGGGGTATGAATACTTTCTGAAGGCACTGTATCTATATAGTACAGAAGCGCAGAGAACCTAAAAAGGTTCCATGGAAAAGTGCATCCTGGTACCTAGTTATACATTAATATTCAAAAACATTAAGCATACAACAAACAATATACAGTGCATTCGGAAAGTATTCAGAACCCTTCCACATTTTGTTATGTTACAGCCTTATTCTAAAATGTATTTACACACAATCTACACACACAATATCTAATAATCCCAAAGCAAAAACCGGTCTTTAGAATTTTTTTGCAAATGTATTAAGAATAAAAAACTGAAATACCTTATTTACATAACTAATCAGACCCTTTAATATGAGACTCGGAATTGAGTTTAGGTGCACCTTGTTTCTATTGATCATCCTTGAGATGTTTCTACAACTTGATTGGAGTCTACCTCTGGTAAATTCAATTGATTGGACATGATTTGGAAAGGAACACACCTGTCTATATAAGGTCCCACAGTTGGCAGTGCACGTCAGAGCAAAAACCATGCCATGAGGTCGAAGGAATAGTCCGTAGATCTCAGAGACAGGATTATGGCGAGGCACAGATCTGGGGATTGGTACCAAAACATTTTGGCAGCATTGAGTAGGGCCTTGGTCAGGGAGGTGACCAAGAACCCGATGATCACTCTGACAGAGCTCCAGTGTTCCTTTGCCGAGATGGGAAAACCTTCCAGAAGGACAACCATCTCTGCAGTACTCCACCAATCAGGCCTTTATGGTAGCATGGCCAGACGGAAGCCACTCCTCAGTAAAATGCACATGACAGCCCGGTTGGAGTTTGCCAAAAGACACCTAAAGGACTCTCGGACCATGAGAAACAATATTCTCTGGTCTGATGAAACCAAGACTGAACTATATGGCCTGAATGCCATGTGTCATGTGTGGCACCATCTCTATTGTGAAGCATGGTGTTGGCAGCATCATGCTGTGGGGATGTTTTTCAGCGGCAGGGACTGTGAGACTAGTCCAGATTGAGGCAAAGATGAACGGAGCAAAGTACAAAGAGATCCTTGATGAAAACCTGCTCCAGAGCACTCAGGCCCTCAGACTGGGGCAAAGGTTCAACTTCCAGCAGGACAACGACCCTAAGCACACAGCCAAGACAATGCAGGAATGGCTTGGGGACAAGCGTATGAATGTCCTTGAGTGCCCCAGCCAGAGCCCGGACTTGAACCCAATCAAACATCTCTGGACAGACCTGAAAATAGCTGTGCAGAGATTCAACCTGACAGAGCTTGGTACAAATACCGGTGTACCAAGCTTGTAGCATCATACACTAGAATACTTGAGGCTGTAACCACTGCCAAAGGTGCTTCAACAAAGTACTGAGTAAAGGGTCTGAATACTTATGGAAATGTAATATTTCCATTTTTTTCATAACTTTGCTGAACCTGTTTTTGTTTTGTCATTATGGGGTATTTTGTGTAGATTGATGAAGAAAAAATAGATTTAACCAATTTTAGAATAAGGCTGTAATGTAACAAAATGTGTAAAAAGATACTGCAGGTCTTGAATTATACAGTCAGCTACCCGGGAGCTAGACAGTGGCGGTTGACCAGCAGCCCAGGGGACATATCCTGGTGTTATTCACCTACCACAAAAACAAACACATGTCCACAAACAGCACAGGGATGACAGTTCAACACACAGTCACCTAATCTTAAACCATCTATTATATTCAAAAAAATCCTCTGGAGATTCTACTTAACTCAATTTGCATGTTCCGTTCTCTGACTGTTGCCACTCTACATAAACGGTGTATACTGGTGGCACTATTGGGATTCACCTACCCAGCACTGTGTGCCTGGCAGTGTTGCTTTTTGACTGTTAAAGGCCCATATTAACCATTTGGAACACACACACACGTAAAAAGATACACACCCAGCGCCACGTGCATGCCGGTGCCTGGCAGTGCCCAGCGCAAAGCCACCCTCAGAGGGTGTGTGACGAGCCCTGCCGTTATGCCCGGCAATCTCCTTGCTGAGCATCTTTGCATACGCCACAACACAAAACAATTTAGGCAGAAGTGAAATTAGTATAATTGGTGGTAAAGCGGTTTAGCCCACACATCGCACATCCAGGAGGTTAAGTCTCTAAGCCCCCACACTGCTGAGGGAGAAAGAAAGAGGGTAAAAAAAATAACAATAAAAATCAATAAAAACTTCACAGCACACCAGTGTTAATTTTTCACTATATATGTCTTTAGAGATTGTTATTATTTGTCTCTCATGCATGGACCGGTAAGTGTATGGCGGAAAGTCAAGAAATTCGGGAAGGTAAAAGGCAAAGTGAGCCAATTTTCCATATCAGAAGGTGGTTTGTTTGCCCGGAGCCTTAGTTGTGCCTAAAGTGCCATAACATTACACCACTCCTACAGATGAGATCAAAGCATTCAGCCACGGATCCTCAGCAGTTTTTTTTGGCACGCAGCGCGTCCTTCGCCGAAACATCTTTTCAAGGTTCCTACATTGACTGCTCCACAAATTGAACTCTTTAATACACAGGAAATGCCACATACAAAAACATATTTTCTTTCTAAGTATAGCCTAATATTCGGAGATTAAGCTTTCTCGTTAATTATTTTCATTTTAATTAGTAAATCTTAATTAACAATGAACATTTACCCTTAAAAATGTTGGCTTCGGAATGAAGGAAAGGGGGGGGGAGAAAACGAGTGAATAAATATGACAATCTTTTTGGGACCTCCAGGCAGGATTACTGATGCAGGCAGACTTAGTTATTAAACACGTTCTAAATTAAATGCCTCCATGAATTTTGCACAGAAATATATTTTCATAGTTTTGCATGCCAAATGTGACATTTTATATTTTAGATTCATCTGCCGCAGTAATTTTGGAAATGTCATATAAACAAAGATTTTGTCATTTACCAATGGAATTACTATGCATGGCAGGTTGGCCATTGCTTTTCCTGGCTGTGCCGGTTGTTTCAAGTCAGCAAGCCATAAAAAATCTTTATCTCTCTGAAACACAGCAATTTGGGAGATAATCGAATGGTGACTGGGGGGCAGAAATGCCAGTCTGAGGAATTATACCACAATCTCTCCCACATTTACAACCTTCCTCAAAGCGAGTTGTCACCCTGGCAGGAAGGGCTGATAGAAGATTCATTACATCTCTAAGCCTGCATGGTGGCAGAGCAGCCTCATCCCCAGCCTAACAACAGCACACTCCTACGGATGCTAAGGCTGCTGCCTGATGCTGCTCCTTCCTCCTCACTCTCCCTTCTTTCCCTTTCTACTTTCCTTAAGACACCAGACGGCTTTTTACACACTGGGGGATGAAAAACATCCTAAATAAAGGAGAAAGAGAGACGGCGGTTTTTCCCAGTGTTCCATGGTAAACACAGGGAAGCCTTTTATGTGTGTTTGTGTGTGTATGTGTGTGTGCGTGCGAGTATGCTCACGCGTGCATGAGTGTGCTTGCAAAAGAGACTCTGCTGACAGATTCCATTCACGGCAGCAAGGATTTCATATAATTACATCATTTGACTTAAAAAAAAACATTCCTCTATCTGTTTCTCGGGCCACAAACATATTTTGCGAGATATCATAATTTCTTCTATGGTTGAACCCTGGTGGAAATAAGTCTCCGATATAGAAGTGGTACTTCCTGTTGATGTGCCATGTTACTTCCTGTGTTTATGTCTGATAATGGCTGGGTTAACAGATCCTACCTGCCAGCCGAGGCCTGGCTCCCTGGCCCACGGTGATTCTGCTGCGGAGGAGGCTTCTGTCATCTCGCCGTATTTGGCGATCACTTCACCTTTGCGCTCCCTCAGCGCCTTCAGCAACTGGCTCTCTGCGCTGCGAAACACAAGTGGTAACCCTGTTAACCAGCCACCTGCATATTGTGCTCTCTTGTTCCCACTTTGTAGCCAACAGCGGAGAATCTAATAACGCAACAACAAACACTTTCCACTTTTTTCCCCCTCCCTCCCTCTCTTTCTCTCTCTCTCTCCTCAGCCCGCTTGGCCTTTCAATCTTATCTGGGGTAATGTAATAAACTGCTGCTACGCTCCGTCTCCCAGCCACCTCTCTTAATTCCTCAAAATAAAGCAATATCATAGGCCCGCCTGCTAAAGTGGATAAGATGGCTTTAAAGTAAGAATAATTCAGCAAATAAATGCTCATCGGTGCGGCATCAAAGCCAGCCACCAACTTTATTTTCTGCTCGCCCGATCAAAAGTATTACATGTGCTTTCGTCAGTTAACAACGCAGCAGAATGGGGGCCCTCTCCCTAATGAAATTACTGTTAAATCAAAAACAGTGAAAGGAAATAAATTACACATAACAAAAAAAGAAAGTCAGCTTGGCATCCCGTTCCCATTCTAGAGAATAGGAGATCATTTCTCATTGAATCTCAGAAAACGTAGCCCTAGGTGATGTGTATTAAAACCTCTCATGTCTAATAGCCACCCACCAATGATATCAGAAGGAATTTGCAGGGGCCAAGGCTGCGCGGAGAAGGTCATCGTTGCTAAACTCAAACGGTATTCATCTGACAGGCATGGTGTCCAAACCAACACCCATAGTAAACAGTGAGCACAACAGGCTCATGTAGATTCTCTTGATTTTTTCTGTATAATGTCAGGCTGGATGGTAAGCCATAATTACAACAAAAAAACTCTACATGCTATTATATCCTTTGGGCTGAGGGAGGAGATGCATGATTCCAGACTGATGTGGATGGAACACAAACTGATGCTCCTCTGAGTCCAGTGACACGGGCAGATTTTCATGCCTCGCAGCCTTTTACCCACAATGCATTGCAATATAGAGCCCATATAGGTTACAGTCACATTACATGTTTTCTCAAATGGCAGCTAAATAAATATGGTGAACGTTCTGTACAATGAATGCTTATTTCATTCATGTAACATTAGTGGAAACATACCGTTGGAACGCTGCATACAGCCTGTCTTGCAGTATCCTCTCCTGTTGGTCACAGTCTCTGTGTGACTGGGCCTGGGGTTCCTTTGAAAGAATGAGCCAACTTTTTGTCAACATGGGCATTTTGCAGCCAGTAAAAAGAAATAGACTCACAAAACAAAAGCATGAAGACGTGATACTGATGAAATAGTGCATGACTTGAACTACAACCATTTCACTGAGATTTCTCTGGCTTTTATTACTATAACAGCTTCGATTACATGTACAACTCTATGACACAGTAAGAGGAAGAAGATTAAAATGCCTCTCAGCGAACCTGGCACAATGTATTCAAATCATCCCAGTAATACTAACAATACAACTTCAGGAAATATAATTTTACATAGCACAAAGTAATCTTTCCCTTTATGGACACAGCAAAGTACCTTTGCATTTCCCCTTAAGAAGGACATTAGTCTTTTCTTCCTCACCCACTCATTTTCCTGAGACATCCCTTCTCTTTGAAGATGTGTATCCTGCCAAAAATAAAATCACACACTTAGTGTGCATCCAAAATGGCACCCTACGTAGGCCATGGTCAAAAGTAGTGTGCTAGAGAATAGGGTTTCAGACACACCCTTAGTTTGGCCGAGCTTTGTAATAGGGAGGTGTAGTGTGAATTAAGTACACAGCATCTAACTCTGAAACAACGTGGTAATGCAATCTGCAGGCAATCAATAGCAGCCAGCCTGGAGCCTACAGACATGTAACGGGTTGATGAATCCTTCCAGCCGGTACCATTCAGTCAGCAAGTTTACACCGCTATTCAGTCGCATTGACACTGTTAAATGACAGCGTCTCGCGAGCAACCATGAAAGCTTTTGTGTGTAACAAACGGGAGAAAAAAGTCCTATTACTTCAAAATAGATGAGGAAATCTCCAGTGCATAGCCTAATGTTCTTTCAATGAGAAGTGGGCACAAACAGTTGGGGAGTGAATACACATTATGATAGCATAAAACACTGAACCCCGCTAGTATACAATGTTACGTAGATGGAACTGATTATCAATACATGAAACGATGACTCAAGTCTTACCATCACAAGATCTATCCATTTTTCACTTTCCTTCCATATTCTTGGTGTTAATTTGGAACTCCTTAATTCTTCTTCCCTTTCAAGTCAGATTACAGCTATAAATATACTGGATAGTTTTTTATTTTCTGTTTAGATATGCGTTAATGTTTGGGTTTGGCTACCTCTATAGCGCTGAACAATGAAAACCCCATGTTCCTGTTTTCACCCCATTTTTTGACTGATGGAGTATCAACACTCATTTCATAAGCTTCTTCAGATCTTTATGCTATTTCACAAAATCCCCTTCTCCCAAAACAAGCGGTGGGGAGAAAAAATTGTCACGCTCTATTTTTCCTGAAAAGAGATGGTTGACAAACCAAGGCGGAAATCCAGGCTTCAATGACAAATGCATAGTAATGAATAATCACAAAAACAACAAACGCTAACAAATTAATAGTTTGGACGATATCCTATTTTCACACACAATGTATGATACGATCAAATAGGCAAATCTGGGGATCGAGATGAATCGAATGGGCTTTAAGAAACTTACAATTCATCAAAGTTACATAAAAATAGTTCAGAGTTCGGTGCATAAAAAGAGTTCAATCTGAAAGTTACATGAACTACATTAGGAACCAAATGGGCAACTTTTAAAAGGGCCACTAAAAAAATAATTTTAAAAAAGGAAGCACAACACAGACAGAAATGTCTGTGAGGGGCGGGAAGCGAAGCACCCAGTGTTGTCCATTAGGCGGAGTGTGTAATGGACATGGCTCATGTGCTGGTGAATATAGGAGATGACATAGATATTCCTCTTTGTGGCTCTGACCTGTTCCAGTGAAAGGCTGCCAAGCGTGATCATGTCAGGCAGCATGCGCTCCCTTAGCTGCTGAGCATAGCGGGGGATCACCTCTTCTTCCCCTTCTTCCACTGCCGCCATGAAGCGCCCACGGCCTGCAGCACCGGCACCGACACGCAGCGTTGGATCACCGGCCCTCACCTTCCACACCTCTTCCTCCTCCCTGTGGGCTAGCGCCATACCTGGACACACAGGGGAATGTGTGGAGTTAACACACACACACGCAGATGGATGTACACACACACATACACAACACACATACACAACACACATGCAATTACACACATACTGTTATGCACAAGTAGTAGACTGTTTAGATTTCACATGCAAAGTACCAAAGACCATCTGAAAAATTAACTTGCCTGAAACATTATTTCTTATAAGCACCGGCAAAAAAGCAGGACAAACTCACATCTTACACTCCACTGACCATCTATGTCCATGTCAATGACATGTTGTAATAGTATGCATTCAGTGTGGATCTGGATATAAGGCGAAGCCTTGACTAATGTCCATCACTAAATCACCACCAGTGCTACAGCAAGTCTCCTACAGTACATCAATGAATTGTTGCTGGTGGATTAGCCTAGCTAGCTTTTCAAGAGGCCACTGATGCAGCACTTTCTCCATAAAAAGTCTGAGGTCAACAAACAGACTCAACACAGCTCCAAGATAGAAACTGCCACTATACCCACCATGTATCGATGTTTCTAAGTTTGGTCTCAAAATTCTGAGGGAGTTTATTGTGTTGCAACACAGAGATAAATATTAAGCTGGGCTGAGAATGCTGGCTTCTGTGCTCTGGTCATCGTTGGAAAGTAAACAAGAGTAGAACTATGCCTTTATCAAAGCTAGATAGTTTTCCGTTACAAATAGAGGATGGATTCAACAGTCAAACGTATCTTCTACGCTACTGCATAGCCACGTTAATAGTGATTATGAGGTATTGTTAGTGCCCCTTATAGGTAAAGACAACGTGTGCAGTCCAATGTGTGAATCAGATGAAGTCAATCAATGCCTAAAGTGATTATTTTCTTCTTTGTCAACCAAAGAGATAAAATATTTCAAGAAGTAAACAGATGAGATGACAACCGCACTGCGGGGGATTTATCCAGGAATCCCTCCGGAAATTACTTTTACTGGACCTTTTCCATTTCATTAATGTTCTGTTTCTTTCTCGTTTTGTTGTGCGTGTGCTTTGTGCACGACTGTAAGAGAAAGAGTAAACCCTGCTCCAGTCACAATGCATCAGGATCAGGAGGAGAGAGAGAGCCTGCCTAGTCAGGCTGCGGCCTATATCGGTGGGAGGCATCCATAGAAAAGCATAAGGTGATTGTCTTGAAGTCTATTGTGGTTTACCGGAGAGCTCTGGCAGTCGATGCTGTTGGGCGCTCGCAGTGCAGGCGAGAGAAGGGCTCTGCCTGTGCCTATTGCATAAAACTGTTAATCCAAGATCCTCTCTACTTTTTTTTTTACCGGATTTCATGTACATTCTGAGACAATGGAAGGGCCTGCTAATCTCACTGCTACAGCTAAATACAAGCAGGCAAAATTCTTCCATGTTCGAGCAGGTCTAAGCCCATCACTTCTGCACTGGAATTACAACAGAGATGCGTCATGTCAACAGGAGCCGGTGCGACTGTCTTGTCTCCCCCCCCAGAACAATGCCAGCTTAAACCAACCCCAGTTTCCCCCTGTTTGGGTACATATTCAAATGAGTCTTCTGTTAATGGGAAAAGGCACGCCTACTGCACCACAATAGGCCTGTGCCTGGAAAGCTAGGAACAAGTCATTCTACTCTGTGTCCCTTTAAAGTGTTCTTCTTTGTTCTGTCTGAAAATAAACAGCATGTTTTCGATTGAGCAGTTGCCTGCATATTTACTCTATAGTCGCAGTTGGATCATTTTGGAATTTGTTTTACATGTGTTTTTAGGGTCTGGAATGTTGAGAACATACCTGGTAACTCTATGATGGTTATGTCGTCGTCAGCGTCCAGCATTTCAGCCATTTTCTGATATAGGCCCTTTTCATCTTGGTTCATTATTTCTACAAATCAAACAAATAATGTCACATAAAATGTCACAATCTCCTGATAACTATTACTTCAACTCAGAATTGCTCGCTTCTTTTTCAAATCTAACTATACTGAACAAAAATATAAATGCAACATGTCAAGTGTGAAATAAAAGATCTCAGAAGTTTTCCATACGCACAAATTATCATGACACAAAGCAAGACCCAGATGCAGACACAGGGGGCAGATGGTTGGAGTTTAAGATGTTTAATAATCCAAAAATGAGTAGGCAAGAGAATGGTCGTGGACAGGCAAAATGTCAAAACCAGTTCAGAGTCCAGGAGGTACAGAGTGGCAGACAGGCTCGAGGTCAAGGCAGGCAGAATGGTCAGGCAGGCGGGTACAGAGTCCAGAACAGGCAAGGGTCACAACTAGGAGGACTGGAAAAAGGAGAATAGCAAAGGCAGAAGTACAGGGGAAGTACAGGGGAAAAATGCTGGTCGACTTGGAACATACAAGACGAACTGGCACAGAGAGATACGAAACACAGGGATAAATACACTGGGGAAAACAAGCATCACCTGGAGGGGGTGGAGACAATAACAAGGACAGGTGAAACAGATCAGGGTGTGACACAAATAGCTTATTTCTCTCAAGTTTTAAGCTTAAATGTGTTTTACATCCCTGTTTATATCCCCTGAGCATTTCTCCTTTGCCAAGATAATCCATCTATTTTACAGGTGTGGCATACCAAGAAGCTGATTAAACAGCATGACCATTACAGAGGTGCACCTTGTGCTGAATGCCACAGATGTCTCAAGTTGAGGGAGCGTGCAATTGTCATGCTGACTGCAGGAATGTCCACCAGAGCTGTTGCCAGATAATTTAATTTGAATTTCTCTACCATAAATAGCCTCCAACGTTGTTTTAGAGAATTTGGCAGTACGTCCAACTGGCCTCACAACTGTAGACTACGTGTATGGCATCGTGTGGGCGAGTGATTTGCCTATGTCAACTTTGTGAACAGTGTGCTCAATGGTGGTGGAGGGGTTTGAGTATGGGCAGGCATAACGAATACAATTGCATTTTATCGATGGCAATTTGAAAGCACAGATACCGTGACGAGATACTGAGGCCCATTGTCGTGCCGTTCATCTGCCGCCATCATATCATATTTCAGCATGATAATGCACAACCCAACGTTGCAAGGATCTGTACACAATTCCTGGATGCTGAAAATGTCCCAGTTCTTCCATGGCCTGCATACTCAGACATTTCACCCATTGAGCATGTTTGGGATGCTCTGGGTCGACGTGTACGACAGCGTGTTCCAGTTCCAGCAAATATCCAGCAACTTCGCACAGTAATTGTAGAGGAGTGAGACAACATTCTACAGGCCACAATCAACAGTCTGATCAACTCTATGTGAAGTAGATGTGTCGCGCTGCATGAAGCAAATGGTGGTAACACCAGATAATGGCTGGTTTTCTGATCCACGCCACTACCTTTTTTTTTTTTAAAGGTATCTGTGACCAACATATGCATATGTGTATTCCCAGTCATTTGAAATCCATAGATTAGGGCTTAACGAATGTATTTCAAATGACTGATTTCTTTATATGAACCATAACTCAGTAAAATCTTTGAAATTGTTGCATGTTGGGTTTATATTTTTGTTCAGTATAAATACATGTGTGCTTGAAATTACACATATGTGTGCTTGAAATTACATTCAAATTGTCAAGTCTAGTCAATATATATGCAAACATGCAAAACATTCTCATTCATGGGGTAATAGCAAATGGTCAGGTAGGGAATAACATTTCTACAAAGGTAATGAAAAAGGAGCAGGAATATGCCTCTTAGGTTGATTGTCATCATTTGATGGGATTGAGCTTTAGGACTCCTTTGATATTACAAGGAAGTGATATCCAAAAGATACAGGTGAAATGGCTCCTCTGTTAATAGCCATGTTTCATTATAACATGCATATTACTTGACTCCCAAGAGCATGGTTTTAATAGGCATGGAGGGGGGGGTGCAACTATTGATATGGCTCTGTCTGGTGTCTGTCATTTGATGGGAGCGCAAGAAAAGCTGGAGCGAAATTAAACTGACCAATGATACGTGACCTTCATCAATGACAACGAGCTGGAAACTAACACACTGTCCTATGTATGAGCCATCTCGTAGACCATCAGTAGTAAATGTATTTACATAGTACCGCCCCTGCCGTCAGAAACTGGCTGGCAATGAGTGATCTTTCTCACCTCACTTTAATGAACTGAGGAGAACTATTATGATGAGAAATGGCATACTTAATTCCAGCTCATCTTCTGTGCCGACCTCCGCCATCCCGCACCGCCTTGGGTTGGTTTCCTGCACCAGCGCTGGGTCAAAGTAATTTCGGGCACGCTCATTTCCTGTGGAAACTACGCCAGAAGAGCGAGAGAGAGTGAGAGAGGAGGAGGAAGGTGGGAGTGGTGGAGCGGCAGGTTGGTGGAGGTCAGTGTTTATTAGAAGCATATGAAGCAAAATGTTAATTTTGAAAGCCACACTGTTGAGGCTGGCCAGAGAGCCAGCGTCTGCTACCTGATAAGCCCTGGCCGGTCAGTCCGTTCACATGAGTGCGGCTCGCCGGGGCCCAGTGGAGCTCTGGGGCCTAATTAGCATGCCGCGAAAGGTCACACCAGGCAATCTCTTAAATACGATTGCCATATGTTACTTGTGTTCAAAAGGAACTAATGAGAAACTGTACAAGCGAAAAGTACCTGGAATTTCAAAGACAATACCCCTCTAAATGCTCTGGGGTCGGCGGTTGGGAGAACCCGGTCGGTTTGGGCCGAGTGAAGGCAGAGAAGGAAAATAACTTAACCCGTGTCCCATTGACTTCTTATTAGCAATCGCTGACCTATGTGCATCAAAGCTGCTCTGCTACAATTTATGGGAATCCAGCACCTCAAGGGGTGTTTCTAATAAAACAGGTACACCCCACCGAGTTGCTTTCTTAACCTGAAATCATTCTCCTGGCTTGAATATTTCAGACTATATCCTCAATCTAAATTGCTTTACTTGTATTACTCGGTGGGGCTAAATGAAGAGGTGTGTGTAAAAACATGTTTTCACACAAGGATCACATTTATATTAGAGGGAGAGGATCAACGCTGGGATGCATAAAAATGTGGAGTAAGTGTGTTTGCATAGGACCTCTACTCTGCATAGGACCCACCCACCAAGAGTTCTGTAGGCTTCTATTTGTGTTTATGTAATATATTGTACAAGCTTTTCTACATACCTTCCTCACTGTTGAACGCCAGTTACAAATTGTCAAATAGAGACACTTATTAGGCTGGAGTCCTGTATATTCATTGCTGCACTTATGAATTTTAGTGATACCATAAATTAACTGTAAAATTCACAAGTAAGTCCCTTTATGACGTAAACACAGTTTTAACAATTTCGCTGCAATAGCTTTGAGGTTATGAAAGCCTTTTTTCAATCTACATTTGCATAATGGCGGCAGCTCTCAAAGATCTTGTCTTTGAATCATATCTTTGATTTACCTAAATAGTCTGGCTGTCCTCCAGTTCTTTGCCTCTAATAAAAATAGCAATTCCCTGTTCTTACATGCAAGCTATCAATAACCCACACTACTTCTCTCCATTCAAATCTACTGTTAACAGGCAGTTTTGATGAAAGATATTGAGGATAACCAAATAGAAGTGTCACAAACATGAGAGAGCTGCTGCTTGCATCTATTATATAGAGGTACAGGCTCTACAGACTGTTGCTATGTGTGTCAGTGCACTGGCAATGGGATTTAATATATGCCTTTTTTGAATATGAAAATAACTGCAGTGCCTGTTGGAGAAATAAGACCACATGTTTGGTTGCTCTATTTCAATTTGTAATGAAAATTCAGAACTCTAAATTATATCAAATACATAGGATAGTATTCTAGGCGTAATGTTACATTTACTAGGGGGAGGAAATGACATAAATATCAAAACAAAATCAATGACAATTGTAGCATTGCTTACGATACACTTCTGTAGAAATAACGTTTTATCTCAGTAATGCACATATTTTATTAGCCCTACATATAAATGTACCATTTCTAAAGAAGCCTTGATCCATAACTGATGAGACTACTCATTCATTTAGAGCTCCTTCAACTATAAGGTATTTTTTCAGTGTTAACTTTGACACACATTGAAAGTCTTGGGGGCATGCACTTGCACACATGCACACACAATGGCAGACACACACACCACACCATCCACACGAGACACATCCAATGAGAAGGTTTCCCATGAATGATTGATTTCACACAGGGGGCCTCAGAGTATTACTGTTTCTCCTTTTTCTTTCTTTCTTTTTTAAATAAGTGCAAGTCATAAGATATCTCCCTGACAACTCAGAGACGTGCGGGGCAGATGCTATCGATTTAATCTCTGATGAGAGAAGACTTCCCTGGGATTCATAAAAGCCCTGCTCCCTGCCTGGCGTGCCAATGGGTGACACCACATCTACTGTATCAGATGGATCAGCTCAGTAGCACCATTGTCGTCGAATGTGCTACTCTACCCAGCACTGGGTGGGGGCAAAATGGACTAGACCTGAATGAGGTTTGCTCCCCTCAATAAAATGCCACTAATCAAAACTACTGTAATACAACAGATCTAAGGAAAATTCCATGTTCTTCTGTATAAAAGACACTAATGAGTTTACGGTGATCATGGGATACACCAATTTGGTACATGGGAAACTCAAAAAGATACCAAGAGAACTATAGTGCTTATGATCATGTGTTATGATGTGTCTATACATTCTGTGTGTGATTTAAACCCCAACGGTTTCTTTCTCTCTGTGTCTCACTCCACCTGGCAGTATTACCTTTTGAAAATATTTTAGAATGATCCCTTAATATCCCTTAACTTTGTCAAGGAACAGACACAACCATGAAAAAAAGTAACCAAGAGGCGTTAATAGTGATTATCCTAAGCTTAGCCAGGAGACAATGAATATTCTCAACAGCTCCAGAAAATGTATGTGTATGTTTGAGTGATGGCCAAATGTTGGAAGTTCTCTCCACTAACATTAAGCTTCAATTAATTACTAGATTATTAATTCAATAAATAAAAACATCTCTTAATTCAAAATACCTGACTTGTGTGACCTATCAAGACCAAACCGGCATTTCTTTTAATGTTTGAACGCATCACAGTGTGTGTAACATCATATCGCTCAAGAGTCTCACTGACATAGTAAATTACAAGGGGGCATATTTTCCTGCAGGATGGGCCATCAGCTCTGTTTCAGGGACGTTATGTACACTATACGTTATAAAGATAGTGTGTATATGCTGGTAGTGGTATGCTAAGTAAATGCTCTCTTCGATGATTCCAGCCCTCCAGAAGGCAGAATACTGTTAGTGTGAGTTGAGAGGCTGGTTCCGTCAGGGTGTTCTGGCACCCCCACTCTTGTGACATTCTCCGGTTAGGTGGAATTTATATGAGGGGTACTTGTTAGGACACGCTAGCTTTGGAATGTGAGGACCAGGCCCTCAGAAACCCAAAAGGTTAGATCGGGAACAAATCCACAAATCCACTGTCAACGGGTTTGAGGCTAATGAAGAATGAAGCTTCACCTCTTGGTTTGGCAGGGGCTCGCAGCTCCATTTTTTGTTGGTGAGCTGCAAGGGTGCTATCTTGCCTGTCACGTTGAATTTCTCTCCCTGCTGAAGCCTGAGAAGCTGAAAGCTCTGTGCTGTAGCTGCCATCGAATACAGGGTTTTCAATGCCTTCCACCACAGCACTCTCCTCCATTCCGCCTGCAAAAAAGAGAAGAAAAAACACCATAACACAACAGGAAGGTCAAAAGTGGCGCATTATACCAAAGTACATTTAATGGCGCCAGAACATTCCTTCTAGTGATTCCTCTCCCCCTAAATACTGATGTGCATCCTCCTCGAATGTCACTAAAAACACAATTAGGTTAAAATTAAATCTGAATCTTGCGGGGGGGGGGGGGGGTTAGAGAAGAAGAAGAAATGATTAAAATAATTACAAATTGCGCCCTGACAAGCAAGAGCAAAATTTAGCCCAAAGCCATTTGTCTGTAATTAGTTAATTAATCCTTACACAAATTATGAGCAATAACTCATCAAGCAGGGCTCACCCATCAGAAATTCAGCCGACTTGGATTTCTTCTGCTTAGGTTGCTGCAGAGCCTTCTGCTGTAACTTCTGGAGGGAAATTGTTAAATGAATAAATTAGCTGCAGAATGAAGATCATCATTTATGATCCGCAACTAACGCAGTATTTTAAATATGGGACGACACCGAAATGTCATTTAATTTACATCGCCGCTAAAGGGGTCAAGCACTAATTGAACAACAGGAGTGGAAACATTTTTAATCATAAATAAATAAGAAAAGTTGTCACGAATGCGTAATGAAGGTCACATTAAAATACTTCCTCCTTTTTCCAAATGAATGGGAAACAACACTCTCTCCCTTGGAAAATGATGCATTTTTACACAGGCTTTGTGAGTGTGTGGAGATTCATTGTGCAAATGAATATGGAAATCCAAGCACATTGCTCATTACGTACATTCTTATGAACACATCCTAAAAAGTCTGGAGAAAAATGGTCCTTAAAATCAGAGAGTTCAAGGATTCTGCTATTTTTTGTGTTGCTTTGAAAAATATTCAATACTCGATTTATGGGAAGTGCAAAAAAAAATATCCCTTATGTGATAGAAAGCAAATTGCATAGCAAAGCCCAAACACAACCCAACTTGCAGCGAACCTTTCATAATATCCTATGAATGCCCCATAGTAATTGGGCTCCATAGCCATTTGTTAACTTTGATGTACAACCCCAAGCATCATGGAACATTTTCACTTAATCACAGCATATTGTGACTCTTCCGAAAATAGTTTTGCTAAGATCCAGTGTGCTCCAAAGAAGTTTGATGAAGCATCCCTTTGCCCCTTCCAAAGATAAGACCATTCAATAGCCTACAGTACATGGCCACAATATAACATTATTAGATAATACATGAAAGAGGGAAATACAAACCGTGATCACTGAAAGCCACCTACAGGAGTACATGCACGGTAGGCCTATAATGGGTCTTTCTCTATGAGCACTTCAATGCAATAATGAGGATTTTGACATCATGTTTCATAGCTATTTCTATATGCTCCATATACTGTTGGAGGCAATGTCATTCAACAGAGAGTGGTATACTAATGAAAATGGAAACTAGAAATGTAGAAATCCCCTTTGAAATCAAGAAATGGTGGAACAAAATGATGAGCCTCTAATTTCTGTGGACAAGAAGAACAACAAGAAAAGCCCAGGTAAATCACATTAGTAGTTGTTTTTGTTATGGATGTTTATTTCCCTGTACATGCATATCCTTATGTTTAAGATCTCTAGCTATAGCCTCAAAGCATTTAGTTGGAACTTCAATTTCAAAAATCATTTATGCAGATTCTGATGATGAACGGTGCCCATGCCCATGAACAGCATGTATATGTATACAATATTTAATTTCAAAGACAAAATCAGGGGTATGGGAGGGCAGGGGGGGAGTTCATTCTAAATGACAGAGCAATTAAAATAGTGGAGGACACATTCCAATCTGGAAAGAAGAGTTTTGTAAATCTGTTTTTACATCCAACAAGCCCTACAGCAAGACATTCATTTATACCATAGAGATGAATGGTTATCTAATTGTAACTTATTTAAAAACCATTTTCTCTTTCCACTGAGTTCCAATCAATTTCTCCCAGTTGTAGAGAACAGTAACATTTAAAACACTGACCAGAGACCAGAGTTTGTAGCATGAGATTCAGATTCCTTTTCCAGTGTCGAACATATTTTTTAAACACACACTGTACAGCTTTTGGTTCATATCCAAAAGTAAATGAGGAAGTTATAATAGTATCGCTACTTGAGAAGCAAGTAATGAGTTTGCTAATAGGAAAATGACACATAATGAACATCGCCTTGTGTATATGAACACCAGTTTATATGATTCTGTAACAGGCTGAGTTAGTAATTCAAAAAAGATGCAGCAGCATGCAAAATAGTGCTTGGGTTTTTGTTGTTTAAGTTTCATGGTAACCTACAAACCATACTCATCATCATATTGAAGGACAATTTGAGATGAATACACTATGAAACTGCTGTTTACGTTTAAAAAACACTGTATAGAATATGCAGTAATGCAGCATGGTGAGGAATTGACAGTAAATGACAGTAGGCATGTATTGTATGTGGTATTGTAGGATACATTGAGACATTTTTGGGGCTGGTCTTTAGTTAGCTAGTGTAATTAATCATCAAATTAGCACAATGTGGGCGGATAGCACGCCTTTATTTTTCAAATCATTGTTTTTGCCCTTGAGACTAAGGCACTTTGAAGAGGAAGGCAAAAAAACTCACATAAATCCCATTTAATTATCACGCATTATGTTTTATCTTAGGCCAGAATAAAATGAACTATACATCCTTCGTATTTCTATGAAATATCCATATTTGCTTCCTTCCCTATAGAAAATATAAAAATGTAGCATTCCCAATCCCTTTAACACTGCCTTTAAAGAGACATCTTATTCAGTGCATTTACATGTACTGTTGTCGTGTGATTCTTGATAATGCTGCATTATTTCCCAGGCTTATTCCAGACATGTTTTCCCTATCTGTATGAGTCAAGCTGAGTCTGTTGTTACGTCGTAGGACGTTCTGTATTTCTGTATTATGTGCATTAATCTGCTGCTTAGAAAGGCAAACTGTAGTCTGCCGTCAGTAACACTAAAACCAACATCAAAAGACAAACTCATGACGTTGAAATGTACATCTGCACATCAGGTGTGGCTAAATTAAAAATGGAAGTTGGTCTTATTCCTCAAATTATGAATTAGCTCTATCTTCCACAAAATGTCAACACATTTTGAGATTTGCATGAATGTATTGTCTTGAGTTCAGTTCCTGTTAAAGATAAACCTCAGTAAACCATTTCAGTAAACATACACATGGAGAGTCCACATGCTGCGGGCAGAACGCTTTTGGTCATTGTCAGTAAAAATCGAATTCAGAAAACTTAACTTAATCCACTCCATTTAGAGAGCTAACAGAATCCATGTTTCTCTTTTAATTCCTTGGTTTCCACAACGACAGTCACCCAGTGTGCCCTAACAGGATGCAGCATGCAGATATTTCATTTCTAAAACATGCAAGTGACAAAAACAAGGTAATAGTGGTGGCATAATGTGACGATTCTGCCAGCTTGGATTTTAGGAATCTGAACAACTGTTCCAATTCTAACAACATCACGAGCAGGACAAACTACAGAGGGGCAAATATCTTCTGACATGTCTTTCCAATGAACATAAATATATTAAATGCATGTTGCTGTATTGGAGTCATGTGCCAAGAAGCTCTAGTGTATTATAACAAGCCCTGAATACCAAAGTAAAAAATGCCCTGAATTCATTGTGTTGTCATTTGAAGGAATCTACTGCTCAAAACCATGCCCCTTCCTTCCCTAATTGAATCTGCACATTAAAAAAATGCTTACTTTGTGGTCAAGATGAGAAAAAAATCATTTATAACTGGTGACAAGAAAAATCTATGAAGTTTTTTAAAAGAATGTGATTGTTGTCAAAAGGAATTGGGTACAACAATGCCTTGTTCAGTTCGGGTTCCATTCAAAGCCGGAGCTGTGAGGGCTCGGGGAGAAGACTGCTGCTAGGCTGGTGGGCACAGACCAGCTAGAAAGTAAATTTTGCATACTGTACGGATCATCGCCCAGTTCAGGCCAGTCACATTGAATCTGCCATCAACCAATTGTGCTTCATGAAACCGTCAACCCTAATTTACGTCTGGCTGTTTTCTTCTATCCGGCTGTAAACAAACCCCGCTTTGAGCTGTCTCCCTCATCCCTATCTGCTTACGAGGGGAGCGAGGACAGCCCAAGTCCGCTGTGTCAGAAACAAGCAACTTAAAGCCTACCACTTCCAGACAGCAGTCTGTGCAGCAGGCACAGAGTCAACGAGAGGAGCTTCTTTGGAATGACAGAGTTTTACTGGGGTTTAAAGGGGCGAATACATTAGGCCCGTACTGATGCTGACGTGTTGTGTCTCTATCCTTATATTATATTAGAGAGCTCCAAATCTGAACAACTGTTTTTAAAATCATTAGGATAGTGCATTAGTTTACAGGCTATTCTCCCAATCTAGCCCATGAAAGGAAAACAACTGCCACACAGAGTAAATGGATGCATATCTAAATTGACAATGGAATTGAATCTTTTTTCAATCTATATGCAAGTGTGTGACAGGTATATAGTCGTGTAGTGAAAGGTTTCTGCAGGCTGGGACTGAACTAAACAACATATTGCTTAATCAATGCTGGCAGAAATTGCTTTTGTTGTCATCTTTTATGTAGGCCCGCTTTATCTACTTTCAAATACATATGCAGTTTCCAATTCAAAAATTGTACCGCATGAAAAGCTATTTTCAATCAGTTTGAGATAAAAGTCATATCAGCAAAATGTGAATGATGGAAATACAAGGTACAGTATATAGAGGTATATGTATTTAAAAGTGTGTATACTATAATACCCCCCTGACTTAAAACATTATAGGAATTAGCTGACATTTCTGTCCTACAACAGCATCAAAACATAATCTTTCAAATTAAATCGGAACTAAACCTATTTTCATTTAGAGGATATAAATAGTCTTATAGGTTTGTGGTAATTGTTGTCCACCAAACAGTTTCACATTAAACAACATCTTCAGTTGGTGTAGACAGAAAAACATAATTAGTATTCAGGCTTAATTAATCTATGCTGGCCCCTTTAAGTGAATTAGTCAATTATTTATGCATGTGTGCTCCTTTGATGCTAACAGATTATGTATGTTACAGGGAGAACCTTGAAATATGACTTTGAAAACTTTTCATGACAAAATGTCACCACAGGCTGCTCTAAAGGCTGAAAGAAATGTCAGTGCAGACCCAGAATACACAATGATTACGGACCAGACATTCCCGGGCCTGAATAATGAGAAAAACAAAGATCATAACTATCAAATCCATTTTAAACATTTCACTCCCAAAACAGGGGAAATCTCACAAATTCATTGTTTAACGCCTTGGCAAGAGGCTAAATAAATCACTGAAATATGGACTTTTGTGCACCCTAAACCAAATAATGGAAATCTAACACAGAAGGATCAAGGTTTCACCAAGGATCATGGGAACTCCTTGGGATTTCCAAGAGCCTTTTTGTTCCCTCTCCTTGAGAACTCTCCACAGCCCCAGCTCTGCCCTCTACACCCCTCAATCCCCATTGAAATCTCAGAGGCAGCTTGGAGGAATGCTAAATGTCAATGGTCAGCCTGCCCCAGCACCTTCAGAGAAAATGGAGGTATGAAGGCCTAACCCCTGTATTTGGCTACGGGGCTAGTGGTAAAACTTTACTCACGCTGCCAGAAGTGTCCATGACTGCTCACTGCACCGATCTTGGAGCATTTGACTCTGATCCCTGGACAGTGATGGAACCTGTGCATACGAAAATTGCAAAATTAATCGCAAAGAAAAAATATATTTGTAAAAATTAGGAAATTAATTGAGTGAATATAGTAAACACTTTTGTATGCTGTTATTACAGAAAGTTCTTACTGTATGCCTATGCAGACCCTATAGCACAAAATGCTTCATTTCATACAGTACTAAACATATCTTTAATTTCCCTCTGTTGTTTGTGTTTAGATCTACAGACTGTAATCTTTTAAATGCGTCTAGGAGAATTACAGGCTAAGTGCAGTTTATTTATATCAGAGATACCAAATTATTTGCCCTTATTATTCAAATAGTTTATTCATTTACATCTGATACAATACAATTTGGTATTTTCTATCTCCTTTTCCTATGGTAATTCACATGGCTTCCACAAGTTTCTGCAGAAATAGCTAAACAAACCCCAGGCAAAATGTGAAAGATGATCCCATACCATGTGAGTTAGGATGAAATGCTACACTTTTTCACACTAAACACTGCTCCACTGGGTGTGATTGAAAAACATTAAGCTATTGAATCTGTGTGTTGTATGTGTGAGGGAAAATGTATGTTGTAACAAGTGGGCCTATGTTTTTGTAATTATTTCAAATGACACTCTGCGTAATAACCAGGTGAAAGCGATCCAGTGTGTAGTCCACATTACACACACTAGAAAGGAAAGACCACGGGATATCCTTACACCTTAATATGGGCCATAACTAAATAGTTATTATTTTTCTCAGTTGTTGGAACTATTTAATTATATTTCCAGCTGCATCTATTCCTTTCCATTCCTCTTTATCACTGGGATAAAGGAAAGATTAGGGCTATGTTCGGATAAAGAGCTACTTTGTAGCATTTCCTGTACATGTGCATTTTATTGAATTAAAGGCGGTTTTCAAATTCATGTTTTTCATTTGGTGATTTGTTTTTCTTAGTTATTAATAGAGATGGGTGGTTGAATGTTTTATAGAGGTCATAAAACGAGATGCTGTGAGAGCCCCAGACAATTGGTTGTAAAAAGCTGTTAGCCTCTATCTGCCAAACGCTGTTCTCCAAGTAATGTGATTGCCAACAGTTTCTTAACCACAGAAATGACTGACTCATTACTGCTTCGGGTTCTGGCTCTGCAAAGGCCATGCAAATATATGTACACAACGCCCTACAGTCTTTGAGTTTAACACACTCTGTGGGTTGAAGTTAACGACACAAGCGCCCATCCAGTGATGACTGGCTATGAGTTCATTGCTTCGTCTTACATTATCTCATGCTTAGTAAACAATTGATCCACGCCATACAGTGCCAGTGTTGACCAATAACATCAAATCCTGTTAAATACAGACTTTGAAGAAAACACATGTCATGACAACTGTTACTACAACTCTTAAATGTACCATTCTTCCAATAAATCTAGTGCTCCATTGGAATAATGGACCCAAAGAGAGCTTATGAAAAGTGTGAAATTACCTTAACAGAAAATGAAATCCAGTTCTATACGGTTTCAACAGGATGTAGTGATACAAATAACTTATTTGACCCCCTACCTTTCCTCTGCCCTGAGAAGCATCATCTCCTAGGTAAACTACTCAGCAAAGCTCAATCAACCCTTAATCCTGAATGAGAGGGTGTTCTGTTCTATGTTGCTATGCATAAGAACTTCCGCTCACTAAGGCTTTGTGTGACATTACATTTTTGGTTGACATTCTTTGTTTTCCACCAACAGGGATAAAGGATGTAATTTCATAGTCACAGAGGCACAGGCCACAATTATTTCCTAAGTATGTATTTTATCTTGTCTTGGACACAGGGGCCACAATTCCTGGATGCCATTTAGGTGCAATTTGATTGTTGCTCCCCAGTTGTTTATTTGACAATAGCCTATCTACCTGCCCTGTTATCAATATAGATGACTTAACAACTACTTCTATTGTATTTACCTGTTTCTTCTCATGAAGTTCACATTCTTGGCAACTGGATGGAATGAGTAACAGCTGAATGGAGAAACCTAGCACTTGCATGTGGAACTTGATCTGTGAGTGCATACAGTAGGCCTACTCAGGATGTGGGATGCCTGCAAATTGAGAGCAACAATATATCACTAGCATGACAAACTGTATCACAAAATATGCAAACAACTTCATGCGTGTTGAATTTATATGTTAATGTAGAAAAAAATGTATGTATAGTAGGCAAATAATAGCTGAAGTTTCCTGCAGTAGTCGACGAGGCCTCGCTTGAGGTGCAATATTGTTGTTGTTTCTCAGTTTGTTTAACAACAGGCTGTCTGCCCCGTAAACAATATTCTCCATATACAGTTCACATTATTGGATTGATTGAGCAGCAGGCAAATGCAGAAACATTGCACACACATATGCCACCGACAAATAAGACGTTTTATTCATCTGTATCATGAGTTAGTTGACCAAGGCCTTGCCGACTACCCTACAGAAAGCTTAGCTAGGCTATTATTTGTAGAAAAGTCGTGAAATAGGCCATCTACTAATGCATTATTTAGACTTACATAAACTGGTATGAAAGGTATATGCCTATTAGCCGTACTGTTTTCCACTAGCGCTACCTACCTGTGTGAGTTCTGAAATTGAAGGTGTTTGAGTCTGAAACAAGTGAGCTGCCAACCAAGCACGCAAAGATAAGTCAAAGGTATGGTTCCCACAATATATATATATATATATATATATTTAACTAGGCAACTCAGTTAAGAACAAATTCTTATTTACAATGACAGCCAAGGAACAGTGGGTTAACTGTCTTGTTCAGGGGCAGAACGACAGATTTTTACCTTGTCAGCTCGGGGATTTGATCCAGCAACCCAAAGCTCTAACCACTAAAGCTCTAACCACTAGGCTACCTGCCACAACGTCATAATTGGCTATCACAAAAATGTGGGAAAACAAAAATGAGCTTTTCGGTATTCATTTAAGGTTAGGCATAATGTTAGCAGTGTGGTTAAGGTTCAAGTTTGAAATCACATTTTAAGAAGACTTTGTGGGGTTTATTGCCGCGTTCCAAACAACTGGGAACTCGGAAAAATACGAGATCACATCATAACGTCAGTGATCTACAGGTCGCAAAGACGGAGCTCTGTAAAGAGGTCCGAATTCCCGAGTTGGAATTCTGAGTTGAATGACCGTTCAAATCGATTTTCCCAGTCGGATCTCGGAACGCACTGAAATCGGAAGTCAAAGATTTCCGAGTTCCCAGTTGTTTTGAACGCGGCATAAGACTTTGTGGATGTCGTAAATAGTAACGACCCAAAGGTATGGGACCGCGCTCTTGAGTCTGGCAGACACCTGCAATTTCAGAACATCAGACAAAGGTAGCACAAGAATTGCAAACTGTACCCTTAAATACGTTGAAATAAGTTAATGTGAGTGGAATTTATGTTACATGTCGAAATAAAGCTTGTAGCCTACTTCATGACTTCAAACGTCTACGAATAAAAGCTCACATTTCCTGCAGAAGTCTAACGTTACAAGCCAAGACCTTGGTCAACTCATGATACAAACGGATAAAACTTGATATTTGTCGGTTGATAGCATCACTCAGATCTATCTTACATTGAAATTACGCCGGGTAAATGTTAAAACATGCGAATATGCAACAGGAATAGGATTTTAGAATAAATTACCTGACACGGTTTGCCTGCCTCTCTCCCCCCGAACTCTACCCGGCCTTCACCAAGACAGGATCCTGTAGCCAAGGTGATGGTGACGTTGCTACCCCACATGCTGAGGTCATTACTACAGGTGAGTATCAAAATGTCCTGCTTGAGCTTTCAAATGTTTATCAATGTATCCTGAGTTTTTCGTAAAATATAAACATAATTAATTGAGAACGGTGTTGTGTCTAAATAGCGTACAAAGGGCCTAAATGACATTATCCCCGGTGTCGAATTCAAAGTATATTTCCTTTCATCTGGCAGTATGGCTATAACGTTGGTGTTAGTAACTATTACGTTGATACTATAATTCAAAATTTGGGCAAACGGGAAACAACAGCAAATTATGAGCACGTGAGCAACACTGTTACTGTTTGGTGTAACTGGTGAGTGCAAAGATAAGGTTTCAGCAACGGGTAGGCTACATCTGCCAGATGGCACCACCGTTGGTATTTTAAATGTTGATTTATTATTTATGCAGAGCAGATCTGCATGGTTTCAGACAACCTTTCAAAGAGATTTCACCACCACTGTATTTCCAGGGAGGAGCGATATTATGACTTTGCTACTTCTCAACATCAATTACAGTAATGAGGTCCCATCCAAGGTAAAGCCATCATACAGCTTTGTAAACATTCATTATGCAGTATGACAATTTACACAAAGGTTCCCCATGAATTATTTAGGATGGTTCATATAAACATTCTTGTCACAAAGAAAACCTGGAGTGCATTACAACCTGGTGTGAAGAATAGGTACAAAACACAGCAGATTGCTTCCTTCACAATAGGCACAGGGCATGGCTAATGTCTCCACAAGAAGAAACAGCCCTAGCTTTGTTATTTATTACTGAGGAACTACCTAGGCCGTCGGTGGCCTTTTCATCTGAGGGAGAGAGATTGCTTGCATGAGAAATACCTTTGTTTGTTTGTTTGTTTCTTTTAGTGATTTTGAATCCATGTTACCATGTTTGATCATGAATAATATGATAAACTAACATTCACCTCATTTATATTGGACAATGTACATTAGACATCAACTGGTTAGTTCCAGAGATGTACAGGTTACCTTTAAAGTGAAGAACATGCACAATAGAAAGAAAACAAAACAGAGGGAACCAAATCAATAATATAATTCCTGAAATAAAGTCCTTTGTTCAGTAAAACACAATTGGGCTTATACAATCACCAAACTACAGAGCTTAGCATCATCTCTGTGCCTAATAAACTGGTTGTATATGTGATCTAAATAAGACATTCACCGATCTGGACTGCCCATTTTCCAGCTTAGTTGTCCTTGATCGTTTAAATGATTAAATATAGACCTAAATCTACGATCTGGCTCTATCTTATCCAATTAATTCTCAATGTAGGCATGAGACTGGTTAATGATGTTATCTTACCTAATTAACCTGCATAGGGATTCGACTCTAGAACAGGAATTGTTCATCCCTCATCTAAGTGTTCATTACTATCATTACCATAAAGGGACTAACTTATGATGTTGGCCGTTCTGGCACCATTAATTTAGATTGAGTCCTTTTTTGCTTCATTTTGCTTTGGGGTCATTTTTAATTACGGTAAAGACTGAAAATATGGAAATTCTCAAATAGATTCAATTGCGGTCAAAACAATCACAGGGATAGCGTGAGATTTGCAAGCGATTTTTGCTACTTTTTTTTTCAGACTTTAGATTTGCTATTTTGTTCCCGGCGAGGCTCAGCAACAAACTGTACTTTGAAAACTCTCTTTTTTTTGTCAGCTTTCAGAATCAGCTTCAACCTATTAACGCTGCAGAATGCAAGGGGAATCAATAGCCTTCATTGGGCCATGTGTCATTTGTTAATCGGGTATTGATGAGAGTATTGACATGTGGCTAATTAATCTCAAGCCCAGCTCCAGCTTTCATATGTTTCCTTAATTATGTTCTTCATCTTAGTCCTCTGACATTGGCAGACTTACGCCTCGTGGTAGACAGTGAGTAAAGTTAGCTGTCAGGCTTTTAGTATTTTTTTTTACTCTCCCTGCCAAAGCAACTAGGTTCTCCCTGTTGTGCCATATACTTTAGTTCTTTGAAACTAGTGAAATAGTTTTATAGGCTTACTTGCATTTAATAGTTGCTTGCATGATCTACAATATAAGGGTGGCATAGCATCATTGTACCAGCTATACTCAAACGGCAGTCAACACAGTCACATACTGTTAATGCATTTTGAATGTATTTTTTATAGCAATTAGGCAAACCCCGACTGTGACATTCATTGGAGTTATTTTTTTACTCTTCCAGCAACATGGGCGAGCAGCACTGTATAAACTGTATAAACAATTAAGCTGAAGCTGCATGGGGCCCAAATATACATTGCTCATTAACAAGTTGTGGTCTGCTGCAATCGCAGCGTTTCCCCTATAATGTCCCCATTTAGCGGACCACAGAGGCCACAGTAGCAGCCACCGGCCCCAACCCTCCTGTCATAGCACAGAGGCTCGCAGACAGTTGGCTGTTTGATGTCTGGCTAGCCTGGGCATTGGGCTGGTTGGGTTTGCTTCCAGGCTGATCGATAGTGCTAGCACATTAGCACTCAGAGCACCTGAAGGTCAAGCCTGCCACAGGCAGCACCACAGGGCCCCACTGAGCAGCATTTCCCCAAACTACAGTACGCACTGCAACCGCCAAATCCAACTTTTTAGCCCGGTGGTTTGATTATTGTTTATAGATACAGAGGAGAATTAAAGCATGGCCTGCAGGCAGCATAATTATTTACAGCTGAAAACTCATATCATTATCAGCATGCTCCTAATTGCCAGAAGTAATATCAATGTTAGTTGATTAAGCGTATTTTTTTCTCCCACTTCATAGAAATTGTTTTCCTTCAGCATATGGGGTGACGGTTTATCACAATACAGCTGTTCATCTTACTTACTTTCTTTGTTCACAGCTCCAAAATATTATATTGCGGCATCTTCAGAGAGGAGCAATTGATTTCTGCACTTTTTGTAGTTTATATACAAGGTCAAACAGTACACTGTAAAAAAAAATCTAGTTGTTTTAACAATACTGAACAAAAATATGAACGCAACATGTAAAGTGAAGAAGCTGATTAAATAGCATGACCATTACGCAGGTGCATCTTGTGCTTGGGACAATAAAAGGCCACTCTAAAATGTACAGTTTTGTCACACAACACAATGCCACAAATGTCTCAAGTTTTGAGGGAGCGTGCAATTGGCATGTTGACTGCAGGAATGTCCACCAGAGCTGTAGCTAGAGAATGTAATGTTAATTTCTCTGCCTCCAATGTCGTTTTAGGGAATTTGTCAGTATGTCCAACCGGCCTCACAACTGCAGACCACGTGTAACTACGCCACCCCAGGACCTCTATGTCGCGCTGTATAATGATAGGAGACAAGCGCAGGAATATGTAATAGGGTTTTTTATTTTCTCCACCCAAACAAAAGTGCGAGGTGTAAACCTCTAAATAATACACGAGACCCGTAAAACAAGTGCACAATAACACGTAGCATGGAAGCCGATACAATAGCACAGGTGCTCACAAGATCAACGGACATGGTAACAATAACCGACAAGGACAATGGGGAACAGAGGGCACATATATATACACATACTAATCAGGGGGAATGGGAACCAGGTGTACGTAATGAGACAAGACAGTCCGGGTTTGGTGGTAATGATTCCAGTTCAGTGACTCCTAGAAGGCTGGTGACGTAGACCTCCGGAGCTGGTGAACGGAATGAGCAGCAGTACAGGGGGGATCCATGACAGTACCCCTCCCCCTGACATGCTGCACCAGCAGCGTGCCGACACCGGCTTCGGGGACGACCACAGGGACGCGGTACGGGTCGGTCAGGTGCCGACAGTGAAAATCCCTGGTCAGCGACGCGTCCAGGATATCCACCGCAGGAACCCAGCACCGCTTCCATGGGCCGTACCCCTTTCAGTCGATGAGGTTCTGGAGAAGCCCCGCCCGATGCCTCGAATCCAGGACTTCACGGACCGAGTATGCCGGACCTCCCTCGATGTCCAGAGGAGGAGGCAGGGCGTCACTGGGTCCACCCTCAGTGAGGGGACCAGGCACCACTGGCCTGAGGAGAGACACATAAAAAGTCAGGTTAATGCGGTATTCAGAAGGGAGTTGCAAACGGTACATTACTTAATTAACCCTCTTCAGGACTTTAACGGCCCCACAAACTGCGGACTCAACTTCCGGCACGGCAGGCGGAGGGAGGGTGGAGAGCCAGACCCGGTCGCCTGGAGAGAAGACAGGCACCTCACTGCGGTGGTGGTCGGCCTTTTCCTTGTGCCGAGGCATGGCCCGCTGGAGGCGAGTGTGTTCAGCATTCCAGGTCTCTTCAGCGTGCCAAAACCACTCGTCCACCGCAGTGGCCTCGGTCTGGCTTGGATGCCAAGGTGCCAGGGACGGCTGGTATCCCAACACGATCTGGAAAGGAGTGAGGTTAGTGGAGGAGTGGTGGAGGGAATTCTGCGCGTACTCATCCCAAGGTAGAAAATCCGCCCACTCCCCCGGCCGGTCCTGACAGTAACACCTCAGGAACCTGCCCACTTCCTGATTGACCCTCTCCACCTGCCCATTAGCTTGAGGACGGTACCTGGAGGTGAGTCTGACCGTGACCCCCAGGCATTCCATGAATGCTTTCCATACACGTGAAGTGAACTGAGGGCCACGATCTGACACAATGTACCCCGGGATCCCGTAGTGCCGGAAAACGTGCATAAAAATAGCCTTTGCATGGCCGGCGGGAGCCCAGGCAGAGGAACAGGCGACAAGCTTTGGAAAACCGGTCCATAACAATGGGAACGGTGGTGTTCCCCTGGGAGGAGGGAAGGTCAGTGACAAAGTCCACCGAGAGGTGAGACCAGGGTCGTTGTGGAACCGGCAGGGGAAGGAGCTTTCCATAAGGGAGGTGTCTGGGTGTCTTTGACTGGGCATAGATGGAGCAGGAAGAGACGTAAACCCGGGCGTCCCAAGTTGGGCCACCAGTACTTCTCAGTCAGGCAGGCGATGGTACGGCTTATCCCAGGATGACCCGTCACAGGCGCCGTGTGCGCCCAGGTAAGGAGGCGGTCCCGCACACCCGTGGGCACGTAGGCGCAGTTCTCCGGCCACTGTGCAGGTGCGGGTTCCGTATGTCGGCGTCCACATCCCACACTACTCTTACGATGATACGGGACAGAGGGAGACAGGGTGTCCGCCTTCACACTCTTCAAGCCTGGCCTATAAGAAAGCGTGAATTGGAACCTGTCTCGGGTTTAGCCTCTTCACTGCCCTGATGTACTCCAGGTTGCAGTAGTCCGTCCACACCAGGAAAGGGTGTTTGGACCCTTCCAGCCAGTGCCTCCATGCCTTCAGAGCCTTCTTGACCGCCAAGAGTTCCCGGTCACCTAAGTTGTAGTTCCTCTGGGCAGGGCTCAGCTGCTTGGAGTAAAAGGCACAGGGTCACAGCTTTGGAGGGGTTCCGGTGCGCTGGGACAGCACTGCCCTGACTCCTACTTCGGAGGCATCCAACTTCGGAGGTACCAATCTCGCCAAAAAACATGGCTGACGTTTTACATTCCCCCAACCAATTGTGGTATTTTGTTATTATTTTTGCGTTTTGTGTAACTTATTTTTGAACTTATTGTGTACACAATGTTGCTGCTAAGAGACTTATGACCGAAAATAACTTCTGGACATAAGAAAAGCGATTACTCACCACGGACTGGAAGAAACTTTTTTCCTTTAACGAGTCCAACGAGAAGGATATCCTGCTTTCACTGGAACAGGCCCAGATCCACACCTTTTGTGTGAAGAAAAGACGATGGAAAAGAGGCCGCAGATCAGGCACCCTTCTGAAAATCCGGAGGCAAGCGAGTAAACTCCCATTTCCTTCCATTCTTCTTGCTAATGTGCAATCATTGGAAAATAAAATTGATGACCTACAATTAAGATTATCCTATTATCCATTAAAAACTGTAACATCTTATGTTTCACCGAGACGTGGCTGAACGAAGATACAGACAATATAGAGCTACGGGATTTTCCATGCACCGGCAGAACAGAGACGCTACCTCTGGTAAGACGAGGGGTGGGGATGTGTGTCTTTTTGTCAATTACAGATGGTGCGCAATGTCTAATATTAAAGAAGTCTTGAGGTATTGCTCGCCTGAGGTGGAGTACCTTATGATAAGCTGTAGACCACACTATCTACCAAGATAGTTCTCATCTGTATTATTCTTATAAGAAATGCCGCTATGCCCTCAGACAAACCATCAAACAAGCAAAGCGTCAATACAGGATTAAGATTGAATCCTACTACACCGGCTCTGAAGCTCGTCGGATGTGGCAGGGCTTGAGAACTATTACGGACTACAAAGGGAAACCCAGACGCGAGCTGCCCAGTGAGGCGAGCCTACCAGACAAGCTAAATGCCTTTTATGCTTGCTTCGAGGCAAACAACACTGAAGCATGCACGAGAGCACCAGCTGTTCTCGATGACTGTGTGATAACTCTCGGTAGACGATGTGAACAAAACCTTTGAACAGGTCAACATTCTAAAAGTCGCTGGGCCAGATGGATGTGTACTCAAAGCATGCACGGTCAACTGTCAAGTGTCACTGACACTTTCAACCTCTCCCTGACCGAGTCTGTAATACCTACATGTTTCAAGCAGACCACCATAGTCCCTGTGCCCAAGGAAGCGAAGGTAATCTGCCTAAATGATTACCGCCCTGTGGTATTCACTTCGGTAGCCATGAAGTGCTTTGAAAGGCTGGTCATGGCTCACATCAACAGCATCCTCCCGGACACCCTAGACCCACTACAATTCGCATACTGCCCCAACAGATCCACAGATGACACAATCTCAATCGCACTCCACACTACCATTTCTCACCTAGACAAAAGGAACACCTATGTGAGAATGCTGTTGATTGACTACAGCTCAGCGTTTAACACCATAGTGCCCACGAAGCTCATCACTAAGCTAAGGACCCTGGGACTAAACACCTCCCTCTGCAACTGGATCCTGGACATCCTGACCGTCCGCCCCCCAGGTGGGAAGAGTAGGCAACAACACGTCTGCCATGCTGATCCTTAACGCTGGGGCCCCTCAGGGGTGTTTACTTAGTCACCAACTGTATTCCCTGTTCACCCACGACTGCGTGGCCAAACACGACTCCAACACCACCATTAAGTTTGCTGACGACACAACAGTGGTAGGCCTGATCACCGACAATGATGAGACGGCCTATAGGGAGGAGGTCAGAGGACTGGCAGTGTGGTACCAGGACAACAACCTCTCCCTCAATGTTAGCAAGACAAAGGAGCTGATCGTGGACTACATGCTTTTGTCACTTCTAGGTTAGACTACTGCAATGCTCTATTTTCCGGCTACCCGGATAAAGCACTAAATAAACTTCAGTTAGTGCTAAATACGGCTGCTAGAATCCTGACTAGAACCAAAAAATTTGATCATATTACTCCAGTGCTAGCCTCTCTACACTGGCTTCCTGTCAAAGCAAGGGCTGATTTCAAGGTTTTACTGCTAACCTACAAAGCATTACATGGGCTTGCTCCTACCTATCTCTCTGATTTGGTCCTGCCGTACATACCTAACGTACGCTACGGTCACAAGACGCAGGCCTCCTAATTGTCCCTAGAATTTCTAAGCAAACAGCTGGAGGCAGGGCTTTCTCCTATAGAGCTCCATTTTTATTGAACGGTCTGCCTACCCATGTCAGAGACGCAAACTCGGTCTCAACCTTTAAGTCTTTACCTGAAGACTCATCTCTTCAGTGGGTCATATGATTGAGTGTAGTCTGGCCCAGGAGTGGGAAGGTGAACGGAAAGGCTCTGGAGCAACGAACCGCCCTTGCTGTCTCTGCCTGGCCGGTTCCCCTCTTTCCACTGGGATTCTCTGCCTCTACCCTGTTACGGGGGCTGAGTCACTGGCTTACTTACTGGGGCTCTCTCATGCTGTCCCTGGGGGGGGTGCGTCACCTGGGTGGGTTGATTCACTGTTGTGGTCAGCCTGTCTGGGTTGGCGCCCCCCCCTTGGGTTGTGCCGTGGCGGAGATCTTTGTGGGCTATACTCGGCCTTGTCTCAGGATGGTAAGTTGGTGGTTGAAGATATCCCTCTAGTGGTGTGGGGGCCGTGCTTTGGCAAAGTGGGTGGGGTTATATCCTTCCTGTTTGGCCCTGTCCGGGGGTGTCCTCGGATGGGGCCACAGTGTCTCCTGACCCCTCCTGTCTCAGCCTCCAGTATTTATGCTGCAGTAGTTTATGTGTCGGGGGCTAGGGTCAGTTTGTTATATCTGGAGTACTTCTCCTGTCCTATTCGGTGTCCTGTGTGAATCTAAGTGTGCGTTCTCTAATTCTCTCCTTCTCTCTTTCTTTCTCTCTCTCGGAGGACCTGAGCCCTAGGACCATGCCCCAAGACTACCTAACATGATGACTCCTTGCTGTCCCCAGTCCACCTGGCCATGCTGCTGCTCCAGTTTCAACTGGCCTGGGCCCTAGGACCATGTCCCAGGACTACCTGACATGATGACTCCTTGCTGTCCCCAGTCCACCTGGCCATGCTGCTGCTCCAGTTTCAACTGACCTGAGCCCTAGGACCGTGCCCCAGGACTACCTGACATGATGACTCCTTGCTGTCCCCAGTCCACCTGACTGTGCTGCTGCTCCAGTTTCAACTGTTCTGCCTTATTATTATTCGACCATGCTGGTCATTTATGAACATTTGAACATCTTGGTCATGTTCTGTTATAATCTCTACCCGGCACAGCCAGAAGAGGACTGGCCACCCCACATAGCCTGGTTCCTCTCTAGGTTTCTTCCTAGGTTTTGGCCTTTCTAGGGAGTTTTTCCTAGCCACCGTGCTTTTACACCTGCATTGTTTGCTGTTTGGGGTTTTAGGCTGGGTTTCTGTACAGCACTTTGAGATATCAGCTGATGTACGAAGGGCTATATAAATAAATTTGATTTGATTTGATTTGATTTGCAGGAAAAGGCGGGCCGAACAGGTCCCCATTAACATCGACGGGGCTGTAGTGGAGTGGATCGAGAGTTGGTGTCCACATCACCAATAAACTATCATGGTCCAAACATACCAAGACAGTCGTGAAGAGGGCACAACAAAATCTTTTCCCCCTCAGGAAACTGAAAAGATGTGGCATGGGTCTCCAGATCCTAAAAAAGTTCTACAGCTGCACTATTGAGAGCATCCTGACCGGTTGCATCACCGCCTGGTATGGCAACTGCTCGGCTTCTGACCGTAAAGCACTACAGAGGGTAGTGTGTACGGCCCAGTACATCACTGGGCCCAAGCTTCCTGCCATCCAGAACCTATATAATAATCGGTGTCAGAGGAAAGCCCAAACAATTGTCAGAGATTCCCCAATCACCCAAGTTATAGACTGTTTTCTCTGCTACCGCATGGCAAGCGGTACTGGAGAGCCAAGTCGAGGACCAAAAGTTTCCTCAACAGCTTCTAACCCCAAGCCATAAGACTGCTGAACAATTCATAAAATCGCCACCAGACAATTTACATTGACCCCCACCCCTTTTGTACACTGCTGCTACTCGCTGTTTGTTTGTTTGTTACCTATGCAGTGGCTTTGCCCCCGCCTACATGTACAGATTACCTCAAATAGCCTGTACCCCAGCACACTGACTCGCTACCAGTGCCCCCTGTATATAGCCTCGTTATTGTTATTCTTATTGTGTTACTTTTTATTATTACTTTTTATTTTAGTCTACTTGATAAATATTTTCTTCTTGAACTGCACTGCTGGTTAAGGGCTTGTAAGTAAGCATTTCACGGTAAAGTCTACACTTGTTGTATTTGGCGCATGTGACAAATAAAGTTTGATTTGATTTGAAGTGAGGGATTGGGATGTGCCAACCCTGGAGCAGTGGTGAAGCGTGCCTTCAGTGTCTCGAATGCCCTCTTTGCCTCCACCGTCCAATGAAGCTGCTGGGGACCTACTCTCAGCAGGGAGCAGTGCCCCATCTTTCTTTTTAACAAAAAAAGAAGCTTGAGGAGGCTGGTGATGTAGAGGGGCAGATAAAACCCTGCTGGAGGCTCTCCTGTACGTAGGTCTCCATAGCCTCGGTCACCGCATAGAAGGGGGATAGACATGTCCTCGGGAGGGCTGCGTCAGACAGCAGGTCAATGGCACAGTCCCAGGGGTGATGAGGAGGCAGGCATGTAGCCTGGGTCTTTGAGAAAACCTGGTGCAGATCCTGGTACTCCTCCGGTAACTCCACTTGAGGGGCGTGGTCCAGACTTTCCACCATTGTGGTGTTGATAGACACCGCGAGACACCTCACGTGAAACTCCTGCGACAAACCCAGCAGTCTCCCCTCAGACCAGGTAATAACAGGGTTATGCCAACTCAACCAGGGGAGACCCAAGACAACGGGGTGCGTGGGGGTGTCTATAATCAAAAAGTTGATCTATTCTGAAGGAGTGCCATGGGTCAGCAGAGAAACGGGAACAGTGATGTGATGTACGAGCCCTTCCCCTATTGGACTATTATCCAGGGCTCGAACCGGAATGGGTGACTGTAGGGCAACCAAAGGAATGCGTATTGCAGTAGCCAGTGCGCTATCTAAAATATTCCCGGCAGCTCCAGAATTAATCAGAGCTAACAGGAGTGAGGGGCTAGAGATTATGAGAATTTAATGGGAAAACACGCTGGTTGATTTGACAGAAAAGGAGGGGGGATCTTGCATCCTACCTGGGTTGGAGCAGGAGAATTGCCTGGCTTGTCACCTCCTCGCCTATTAATGGATAGAGGACAGGTCGGGGAGAAATTTCTCCACAATAGGAGCAGAGGCCAAGATTCCTCCTCCTCCCACACTTTGCCTCAGGCAAACGTCCAGATCCCACCTCCGTCGGCTCTGGCCACGGAGCAGGTGTAGCCATGGGCTGCGGATTCTGCGCAGGTCTTTGTCGGGGCCGCAGGAGGTTGACCAAACGAATCGCCATGCTGATGATCTGGTCAAGTGACAGGTTGTCATCGTGGCAGGCTAACTCCATCTGTACCTCAGAGCCGACTCGTTCCATCCGGTAGAGGCCCGTGATGGTCCGGAACTCCAGAGCAAACTCCGAGGCGGTCCTAGATCCCTGGCGTAGTCGGAGTAGGCGCTCCACGGGATGATCAAACACTGAGCGGAAGAGAAGGGTGACGCACTCGTAGGACTCGACCTCGGGTCCGCCCACTTCTTCACCTGTGGGATCTCCTGAGACCAGCCATTCGGAGAGCTGAAGAAATTGTGTGTTTGCACAACCAAATCATTTCTGTACAAACTGTCGGAAACGGTCTCAAGGAAGCTCATCTGTGTCATCCTCATCAGGGTCTTGACCTGACTGCAGTTCGGCATCGTAACTGACTTCAGTGGGAAAATGCTCACCTTTGATGGCCACTGGCACGCTGGAGAAGTGTGCTCTTCATGGATGAATTCCGGTTTCAACTGTACCAGGCAGAAAGCGTGTATGGCATCGTGTGGGCGAGTGTTTTGCTGATGTCAATGTTGTTAACAGAGTGCCCCATGGTGGGGTTATGGTATGGGCAGACATAACCTACGGACAATGAACACAGTTGTATTTTATTGATGGCGATTTGAATGCACAGAAATACCATGACGAGATCCTGAGGCCCATTGTTGTGCCATTCACCCGCCGCCATCACCTAATTTTTCAGCGTTATAATGCGCGGCAACATGATGCAAGGATATGTACACAATTCCTGAAAGCTGTAAATGGGCTGCATGCTCACCAGACATGTCACCCATTGAGCATGTTTGGGTTGCTCTGGATCAATGTGTACGACAGCACGTTCCAGTTCCCACTAATATCCAGCAACTTCGCACAGCCATTGAATAGGAATGGGGCAACATTCCACAGGCCACAATTAAAAGCCTGATCAACTCTATTTGCATGAGGCAAATGGTGGTCACACCAGATACTGACTGGTTTTATTATCCACACCCCTACCTTTTTTAAGGTATCTGTGACCAACAGATGCATATTGGTATTTCCAGTCATGTGAAATCCATAGATTATGGGCTAATGAATTTATTTCAATTAACTGATTGCCTTATATGATCTGTAACTCAGTAACATTTTTGAAATTGTTGCGTTTATATTTTTGTTCAGTGTAATTATTAGTAAGTAACTGGTTTCCACAGCCTTTTTTTGTTTTATTTACTAAACTTTGTGTTACCTGAACAAACAAAAAAAACGTTCTTGGCCCAAACTTAACTCCAACTTGAAAAAACATAGGCAAACAAAGTCAACTTAAAATGATGTGTTTGTTGAAATTGTTAATTCAACTAGAAATTATTATTTGGCCTAAAAAAGGCTGTTACCTAAAAAAGGCTGTGGAACTAGTTATAGTCATTTTAACATACAATGTCTTCAACTTACATATTTGACACACATGATTACATTGTGCTTGTTCATTTATACAATAAATATTATTCAACATGTCATCACCTGGTATTTGAACCCACAACCTCTAGGTTCATGGTATTCTGATCTTCCTGCTATGCCATAATGTCTGAGACCATTTGAGCAAACACATCATTTTAAGTTGACTTTATTCAGAAACAAATGATTGATTAAGCAAATGTTGGCCTACTGTAGACCTATAGCTCTCTCTGCCATCAAAATGTCAAAATATTTAGTCATATACTGTATTTAAGCTTGTAAGAAAGATTAAGCTATAAATAACCAGACCGGTGAAGGGAAAATACATAAACCTGAAGGCTACTTTATTATTCACATTTAGATTACTCAAACATGAATGTAGTGTCGCAGTGTTTGCAAGCCACTGTATGAACTTAATCTCTTTTGAAACCTAGAAATGCACTCATCATAAGCCTAGTATTTCTATTTTATACACTTTGATCATGTCAACTTAGGTTTAGGCTAATGTCTTGAGCAATCTTTTTGGATATTTATTATAAAGACCAAATATAAAATTAGTAAATTGGCCGAGTAGGTTGTTGTCAAAAGAACACACATCATTTTCAGTCATCGTGACGGTAAGTGGTTCACACCACAAACATGGAAAGATCTCAGTCTCACTATTATGAAAAAAAAGATCACTGTACCAACTTGCCCAATAAAGTTGATTTTTGTTTATTTTAGAATAGCTTTATCGAAGAATGTTTTAGAGTTCATCTTAAAATCTCTGTAATTCAAGCTGTCACAAAGTTTTTTCTGGCTTGCTTGCTTAGTTCTGCACTTCCATTTATGTGTAAGTATTAAACATCACTAGTTCCCTTGAACCTCTGAGTGCATGCAGACTTGTACTGCACGTAAGGAGTGAAGGGTGGTGGGTGTTTGAATGTTTTGTGAGATTGTGCTCCGCTTCAGCATAGCTTTTGGGAAAGAGCTTTTCTGCACTCGGAACGTGTAGGGGAGGAAAAAAAGGGGGAATGAAGTCTGTCAAGCATGATATATTTAATATGCATAGAGAAGAAAGAAAAAGACTTTTAGCAGAATGTTCTGCTTTCTTTGAATGCATCATGCCTGCTGCTTGTGATAAAACAAGAAACTAATGTGTCCTCAAAAGATTATGTCTACGAGGCAGGCAAGGGAACGCAAGGAATCCATCTTGGGTTCAGAGTCAAATTGTGCAAAGAAGTGGAATGATTGTTAAAAGGGCACCGCAAATAATTATTAAAAATGGGCCTTGGGTCATCATTAGGGCATGATCTTATGAAAATTGGGACCATGGGGACCATTTAGAGAACATATTGTTCACCAATAAGGATTGTCTCTAGCATGCAACAGCCGCGTTTCTTGACAAGGATTTATTATGCGTCTCTTGACAGGCAGCAAGTTTCCTCTTTGATTAGCACACTGTGAGCTCTCGCAAACGCTTTAGGAAAAGAACAATTGGACAACTGTAGGAAATAGGAATGATGAAACTTTATGCTAAAAATAGGCTACAGCGTCAGCGCTTTGATGGCGGGGACCGTCCCTGCCGGGTCAAGTGCCCTCAGCTGCAGTGTGTCATAGTGCTTGACTGGGTGACATGTATGAGATATACTACTGCTCCATGGCAGTGGCAGGGCCCTGTTCATTGGACCATATTGCCTGTTCAGTGATTGACAAATGCAGTGCTTGCTTTTGACTCGTCTGGAACCTAACACATGGTTGTTGCTCCTTATCCTACAGGCAAGAGTCTATTGTGCAGATAGAGTTATGAATATCATCAGCAGTGCCATTGATAGTCTATGCAGTTATTCTATATAGAGCTAGGACACACATCACTTTGGTGATTGAAATAGTGATGTATAAATGATAGATTTAGGCCTAGAGATTGAAATAGTGGTGTGTAAATGATAGACTTAGGCCTAGAGATTGAAATAGGGATGTATAAATGATAGACTTAAATATTGATGTAGAAATTATAGACTTAAATAGTGATGTAGAAATTATAGACTTAGGTCTAGTGATTGAAATAGGGATGTATAAATTATAGACTTAGGCCTAGTGATTGAAATAGTGATGTAGAAATGATAGACTTAGGCCTAGTGATTAATATAGTGATGTAGAAATGATAGAATGCGGCCTAGTGATTGAAATAGTGATGTAGAAATCATAGACTTAAATAGTTATGTAGAAATGATAGACTTAAATCGTTTTGTAGAAATGATAGACTTAAATAGTGATGTAGAAATCATAGACTTCGGCCTAGTGATTGAAATAATGTAGATTCAATCAGCTCTTGGTTGGATTTAGCTTCCTCCACTGGACAATGACCCCATCTATTCAGTAAGTATGCAATTAATTGGCTGAGAAGGGGGTGCAGTGATTACAATAATTATGAAACCCCCTGACACCCCTTCTGTCCCTTAGCAAGAATTCCACAGAGATGGCGTAATGACAGTTGGAGGTTGTCGTCGTTTGACGGACACTGCAATCTACTGATGCTAAACTCAGTTAATCATCTCTTTGGATAACTGTTGTGTGATTTCAGCAGTGTGTTTGGAATTGAAATGTATTCAAGTGACTCCCTTAGCTTTAATCCTCAACTAGACATGCCACACTGACCTAAAGATCAGAGTGGACCGTCACCTGCCTTTTAAGTTTAAAAGGGGTGTAATGTTCACCCTGTGTGTTTAACTCCAGTATCTTTTAAACTTTTAATGATCTATTTTCCCCAAGTTAATGATTTAAGGCTAAGTTTACTACTGTGTGTGTTGTATTACCATATTAACTTACCGTAAGTGGGGAAAACTGAAGGTCTGCCTTCACTTCCTCTCGCTCTCTCTCTCCATCCACCCATCTCTCTTTCCATCCACCCATCTCTCTCCATCCACCCATCTCTCTCTCCATCCACCCATCTCTCTCTCTCCACCCATCTCTCTCTCTCTCCATCCACCCATCTCTCTCTCTCTCTCCATCCACCCATCTCTCTCTCTCTCTCTCCATCCACCCATCTCTCTCTCCCTCCACCTATCTCTCTCTCCCTCCACCCATCTCTCTCTCTCCCTCTCCATCCACTCATCTCTCTTCTCACTCTCTCTCTCCCCTCTTATCCATCACTCATTATCTGTCCTGACAGAGACTGGATGAAGCATCACATGTCAAGTCAAGGTTTTATTCCATTATTTGAATTGCATTGAAAAGGGGAGCTCTGAATTAAATTCCTAATATAAGATTGAGGTTGGATGAAAACTCTGTTTACTGTAAAGATGAATGGCACGATGAATAATTGTGCAGTATTTGTTTAACCAGAGAAGGAAAGTACATAAAAGGGAGGGGAAAATGTACAGTTAATGCATGCTGTCAGTGTCAAGCAGATTTGTTCATTCTCATGGCACAAGAGCTTTTTGCAGACAGCAGCTCAAGCATGACCACTATGATCACAGGCCTCTGTTTGTATATACACATGAACAATGAGGTGAACTATAGCATTTTGCAGGATATACATTCCCTAATCTCTCAGACTAGGCAGTGTCATATTTATTGTGTAGTCTGTATATATGGCCATTATTGTGATAATTTTGCAGTGTTTGCCATTAGCGCCAGCCGTCGGCTAATCAACCTGTTAAACTCATTTTCAACAGTCTACTTTTTCCACTTCATATGAACTAGGCTACTTTTCGTTTAAAAGTTTCAGTTCGCTAGTCCGTCGAGCCCTCTCATGCTAGAATGTACGATATACATATTCTAGCGATCTATTGATATGATAGGTGCCTGTTGGTCACAATGCGAGCAATGTCAGGTAAACGCAATCTGCTGTCTGTCCCGCCTCCCGGTACAATTTGTGTGCTCTTAGTTCGTTGCAGTCAAATTTCTTTACGTAGATGAGGGGGAGAGCATGATGCTTGTGAATTTGTATGTCAAAATCCACTTAGCCTAGTTATTGTTTTCTGGCACATGAATGTATTTTATTTCGCGTGTTTCACATAGCCAGCCATGCAGAGTTGTGGCACATAGGCATTTTTGGCCTACTGTGCTTTTATTGGCAACTGGACAGTAAGTGTTGACTAGTTTATAAAATGTGTCAAACTTACTGAATAAAGTCGATATCATATATCCCTTTTCCATTCATAAATCATGCAACGTTTTCCAGCCATTATTATGAACCGTACTTCCCTCAGCAGCCTCCGCTGATTTACATGGTATCGCATCCCGACAAGTAAACCAAAATATTTCCTAGGTTTCCTTTCGTAGATGTCAGACAGTGACGTTAAAGTGAGCGACTCCAGTCAGTCAGTGACCACGTTTACATGTACACCAATATCCCGTTATTCGGGATACTCAAGCATTCTGTTTTTGAGTTGACACGTAAATATCATATCCCGTTTACAATAACCCGAAAAAGCTTGTATCCCTGTTATGATAAACCCGGTTAAGATGCCTGGGATATGCTGATCTTAGACGGGATACTGTGGCATGTAAACATCCCGTTTAACGTTGTTTTTCGCGGTCTGCGCAGGCTCAGTTTCGCATATCATGTGTGTTGTGTGATGATGTTTTCATCTGATTGTCAACTAAATGACTTCAAGAAGTAGGCTACCTACGCAGTTCGATCTACCACTACTTTCACCCCTAATTTAGACAGTTTTCTGCTTATAAGTTCCAACATTTTCTAGACCATTTGTTTGTCAACTATAGTTAGATACGTGCAGCTTCTCTTCTGTCATCACTTGTTGCCCCAGAAGACTAAATAAAGTAGTGCTCACCAGAATAATGTCTTACATTAATAGAATGAATGCATTAGTAATAGTTAACACTGGTAAAGTTGTCTGTTTCGTTTAGGGACTTGGGAGAAAACGCAATAACTTCAAAACAGTGGAAAACGTCTGTGCAAAATGTCAAAATGTCATCAGTTTGACCAGTTTTAATGAAATGAAAAGCTGAGAAAAATGATGAAAAAGGTTTCTGATAAGACTTAAGTTTGTCTTTGGTGCATATTTTAGGTGGTTGAAATACTGTTTGCTTGCATGACAGTGTCAAAGATAACATTACACACACATTCACATTTTCTCAAGAGATGCTGAAAGAAAGAAATCATATTTCCACTCCTGTTCCTGAGACAATTAACATTTGTTGTATCATTTTACTGCATGACATGCATAATTCTGCAGGAGTTAACATTATTTTTGCTGATATGAGAGATTGTAGGCCTACTAGTAACCGGAAGGTTGCAAGTTCAAACCCCCGAGCTGACAAGGTACGAATCTGTCGTTCTGCAGTTAACCCACTGTTCCTAGGCCGTCATTGAAAATAAGAATTTGTTCTTAACTGACTTGCCTAGTTAAATAAATGTATAAAAATAAAAAAAATTAAATGGCAAATCGGCGCCCACAAATACCGATTTCCGATTGTTATGGAAACTTGAAGTCGGCCCTAATTAATCGGCCATTCCGATTAATCGGTCGACCTCTATTCCTAACAGATCCACAGATGATGCAATCTCTATTGCACTCCACACTGCCCTTTCCCATCTGGACAAAAGGAACACCTATGTGAGAATGCTATTCATTGACTACAGCTCAGCGTTCAACGCCATAGTGTCCACAAAGCTCATCAATAAACTAAGGACCCTGGGACTTAACACCTGCCTCTGCAACTGTATCCTGGACTTCCTGACAGGCGGCCCTCAGGTGGTAAGGGTAGGTAACAACACATCTGCCATGCTGATCCTCAACACAGGGGCACCTCAGGGATGTGTGCTCAGTCCCCTCCTGTATTTCCCTGTTCACTCATGACTGCATGGCCAGGCATGACTCCAACACCATCACCATCATTAAGTTTTCCGATGACACAACAGTGGTAGGCCTGATCACCGACAATGAAGAGAGAAAACTTATAGGGTGGAGGCCAGAGACCTGGCCTGTGTGATGCCAGGACAACAACCTCTCAACATGATCAAGACAAAGTAGAGGATTGTGGGCTACTGGAAAAGGATGACCGAGCACGCCCCCACATGTAGTGGAGCAGGTTGAGCACACCAAGACAGTCGTGAAGAGGGCACGACAAAACCTATTCCCCCTCAGGAGACTGAAAAGATTTGAGATGGGCCCTCAGATCCTCAAAAGGTTCTACGGCTGCACCATCGAGAGCATCCTGACTGGTTGCATCACTGTTTCGTATGGCAACTGCTCGGCATCCGACCGCAAGGCACTACAGAGGGTAGTACATCACTGGGGCCAAGCTTCCTGCCATCCAGGACCTCTATACCAGGCAGTGTCAGAGGAAGGCCCTAAAAATTGTCAAAGTCTCCAGCCACCCTAGTCATAGATTGCGCTTAGGGACCTAGCATACTAGCAGATACCCATAGCCTGATACCCATAGAACTTCTGTCATTGCGCTAACGCTAGTTAGCATTGGCATGCGAAAATACCTCAAACTTCCTTTATATTGGACACAGATACATAACATTTACAAGTTCATGTGACTCTGAGGAAGTAGATGCAGGGCCTAATTGCCAAAATCTCTTTGTATCCCTTTAAGTACAGTGGTGGGAAAAATACTAAATTGTCATAGTTGAGTAAAATAAAAAAGTTCAAGTAAATGCTATACATCAAATATCTTATATTAAGCAAACCAGACACCACAATGTTCTTGTTTTTATGCAGTATGTGTTTAGTGGGTCCCCAAGATTAGAGGCAGTAGGGATGACAACGCGTTATATTGATTGGTGCGTGTATTATACCATATTGCTGTCCTACCTGAGCATTCTAAATGTTTCAAGTACTTTTGGGTGTCAGGGAAAATGTATGGGAGTAAAAAGTACATCGTTTCTTCAGAAATGTCGTGGAGTAAAAGTAAAAGTAAAAGTTGTCAAATAGGTAAGTACAGATACCCCAAAAAACGACTCAAATAGTACTTCTGATTTTCAGTAATTTAAATTGTCATGTCTTTCTACACAATTCCAATCAAAAAAGTCACCAACATAGAGTTCCTTCGGCAAAACAAATCGGATATGATAAACGATAACTGACTTGGAAGTGGGTCTGTAAGATGCAGTGTGGCTGAACACTGAGGCTGTTTCAGTTGCCACTTTTCCCTGTGGTCTGTAGGTAATAGGTTGGAGCTTACTACTGTCTTCATATAAATATATTTACTAGAATGGACAACCCCATTCAAGTCAATGTTCTGTGATTGTATATTTTTGACAGTACCAACCCTGAAAGTGCTGATTGACCAGGGAACAACTCTACCAGTTGATTGCATGGAAGGTTTTAAATGTCAGAGAAAGACTGGCTGGTTCAATGCAGCATCCTTCAAAGTGAATGACAAATACTGCCTTCACAATCATTCATTCCCTTTACCGCCGATTCACCTCTGTAGGCTCTTAAGGCCCTCAGTATTTGACTTCTCTCACCCCATAGGAATTTTATCAGATGATACTCCTTCAATCCATGAACAGTGGCTCAACTCTAGCTTTTGATTACATGGAAGGTTTTAAATGTCAGAGTAAGACTGGCTTTCTCACTGCAGCATCCTTCAAAGTGAATGACAAAGACTGACGTAAAATGAATAGTCAGTCAAATCATAGGAGACAGATGTGCTCGTTGAAGAATCCTAATTTGAGCAGGTGTTAAACGTCTGCTTGCCTACAGCATACGCATCGAGCTCGCCCTCTCCTTCCGCAAAACAAGTTGTGAAGTTACACCCTTCAACATGTTGCGTTAAAGTCGTTCATAGCTCAAGGGTACCTAAAAACAAAGAGTATGTTGAGAGCTATATTTCGAAATAGGATTTGAGAGAGAGGCAAATTGGTAATTAGTTGCTGTGAGTGTCTCGACATGCAAACGATCATTACAATCCTGCTTATGACTCGGCTCTGGGTCCCCAAAGCCTCTTTTATTAATTTAGCTCTCAGGAACCATCAATAAACAGGCTGAGTAAGCTGTTAGCCTAAACGATGAGCACAAATGAAGGGCTATGCTAAATGTGTTGAGTGCACCTGTGATAGGGTAGCAGCAGCACTGCAGTAGGATGATGATCAGCTTGGTTTGAGAGAGCATGCAAAGGGAAAGGAAGGAAAACACCAAGGTTTTAATTTACAAAGGCGGTTAAAAGAATTTCACATTTTCACACAAGCTGTTCACTAAACAGATTCCTTAGAGTAGCAGTTAAAGTTCAGATGCAGAACTGCAGATAGCTCTCTGTAAGGCCCAGTAAAAAAAGAAAAAAACTCCCATTCCATTGTCATCAATATCAGTAATTATAGAATTAGGCTCAGCGCTCAGTTGAACTGCAGAGCACATAGCCAGTTGATACTAAGGGAGTTAAGTTACCGTATGTATTGTGAAAGTAGGGAAACCTGTTTTTCACACATCACTTCTGTTGTATTAGACCCTGAGGATTTTCCATGTCTTTTTATGAGCAAAAGGTTGTCAGCCAGCACCTCTAAAACAGGATAATATGTTGGAATAGAAGGGATGAAGCATTCTTCAAAAGCTGTTGAAGGTGATAGTGCTACATACGGAGAGGTTCATTAGGAAATATATTCATGTCATGCCCTAAACTGTTTAAAAATTACAAAATCATTTGTTATGACTAATGCTAACCATGTGCATAATGATTAACATTAGGAATAATGGCGAGAGAGGCAGCATGTTCTAAAATACTTGCAGGCATTTCTGTGTCGGGTGTAGACAATGTGCATGCTTAGCATCATTTGTCACATATCGTGTTCTATCTCCTGGCACGATGAAATTGCTCTGAACTTTAAATTCTGTCTCTTTTTTTCCTCATGAGGTCAGTGTCTTGCATCAGAATTCTGCCCCCTGGTTGCATTGCATAATACCAGTCAGCCCCAGTTACTTCCAAAGTGAAAAGAAAAAGACAGAAACTTCCAAATTAATTTATAGTTACCCACCTTACAGGTAACTGAGTTTAATGTAATTACTCGCCGTCATAAATGACTGTAATTGAGAAAAAGCCTACAGCATACATGATAACGAATAGGAAGCTAATGGAAGTGCTAAAAGCCTGTTCAGATTGATGTTGGGAAAAAAGCTGTGTGCTGAGAGATGGGCAATTCCAGCAAATACTAGGACCTTCCCTGGCTCACTGTAGCTTGTAGTAACTCTGCTGCCCCTATATTCCCCTCCATTCAGCATGGCTGATATATTGAAATGAGACCCCCATTACCTCTAAGTAGTTTTACCAAAATTTCTGCCATTCTACAAATTAGCCAATTTTACAAATTAGACGTTAGCCAGTCCTAGGGTCAAAAGGTCGGCAGGAGTAAATACAGGTTTCAAACCTGTACTTAAGAGAATGAATAGTGGCTCTTCTAAAAAGCACTTTAACAGACTTTCAGGCATTTTGTACTCGAGAGAAGAAATGCTGGATTTTCAGGATGTGTAACATTCCAGCCTTCCATTATAAATGTTCATAATGTTTGATGTTTCCGTGTGAAATGCCGCTCGCCCGTTCTTTCACCTCGGCTGGGAATGAGGCCATCTCTCCTTCTGCTTCACCATGCTGTGGCCTATATACCGTCCTAGATGGACAGTGCACAGTTTAATGTGATAGACAAAATAGCATAAGGCTTTTGGTCTGCAGCACAGCACTGGAGAGAGTGAAGAGAGTGTCGTCAGCCCTGCCGAAAGGGGTGGAGTGAGTGAGTGAGAGAGGAAGAGAGCGCACTCTAGCATCCATCCGAACTCTTCCACTCCGACGAGTATGTAGTAGGGTAGACGGACATATGGGCAACGCTACATTCATTTTAAGGGAGTAAAGTGAATTCCTGATCCCCCTCCTCCTCGTTGCTACTCGCGCACAAATTGCCCGTTCGAATGTCAGCCTGTCTTTTTATCAAACCACTCCACTGTCTGCCAATGCAGGGGACGCTGAGAGAGAAAAAAACACACCCCATCTCCATCAGCTCTGGTGTGATCCGGGAGAGAGTCTGCAGCAGCAGTGTGCGTATTAGTAGAGGAGGATGGTTTTCCGACAGGGTCACAGTCGGACACACAGCAAAAATCTATAGAGCTTTGTATGGGCCTGACCCACATACAGCAGAGCAGGCGGACCAGGGTTATTTCATTACGTGGTGTTTGTGCCCCAGTAGCTGCATTATTGGCCAGACTGGCCCAGGCCATACAGATACAGCCATACAGGGCCAGTGGTGGGAGTTCACACAAGCACGCCCTGCCTGCCGCCTGACTTCACTGTCACTGATTACAAGTGACGCAGAGTTAATAAAAGAGCAAAGCTGACTGTCAGGCCGGATTAGGCTGCGCACCCAGACAAGACAAAGAGGAGAGCAGTGGACATTATTCATGGTCATTAACTGGGTTGAGTTGGGGATTTCAGGGGCCTTACCTGGGCTGTGGGCGGCTCAGTGCAAGAGCATTTTTTGACGGTTTAAAACCCCGATTTTACTAGAATGCTAACATGTAAAAGCAACTGTAATTGGTTATGTTTAACGGCCTAGTGCGGTGGATTTTACTTTTTTTTCACACATACATGCACACACATACGGATTCTACACACGCACACACTCACATACTCATCATATATGCTGCTGCTACTCTGTATATCATATATCCTGATGCTTAGTCACTTTACCCTTATACATACAGTATCTACCACTCCAGTATCCCTACACATTGTAAATATGGTATTGGCACTGACCCTGGAACTGACCCTGTATATAGCTTACTTACTTTCTCGTGTTCTTCTTATTTCTATTTCTTGTGTGTTTTTATGGTACTTTACTTTATTTTATAGTACTATAATGTAAATTGATAATGATTATGATTACATTGTTGGGAAAGAGCTTGCAAGGAAGGCATTTCACGGTACTTGTGCACGTGACTTTCCTATCGTATATCATTGAACACAACACAATCCAATAAGCTGTGGTATATGTACTTAGCTGTTTTTAAGACTTATGTACAGCACAGCTGGTCAGGATTCTCATGGCGAGCCCCCATTGGTTTGTTTACAGTAGCCAAGTCCTTTGTGTTTGTTGAAAAAACATTTTTTCAGCAATTTTATATTAGATTATATCATACCAGATTTTGAGCTGATACTGATATTTTTAGCTGATACTGTATTTTGAGACTTCTCTTTACACAATGCAACACAGGTATTGCAGGGCTATTGGTCCTTTACAGAGGTCCATGTTGAGTAGTACCAAGGTTGGGGTCAATTCAGTTTTCTATTCAGATAGTGAGTTGAAATTCATATTATGAATCCTGGTGCCCCCTTGAAATCAAATACTTGGGCTCCTGAGTGGTGCAGTGGTCTAAGGCTCTTTATCTCAGTGCAATAGGTGTCACTGCAGGTCCTGGTTCAAATCCAGGCTCTATCACAACCGGCTATGATTGGGAGTCCCATATGACAGCGCATAATTGGTCCAGCGTTGTCTGGGTTTGGCCGGGGTAGGGCATCATTGTAAATAATAATTTGTTCTTAACCGACTTGCCAAGTTAAATAAAATACAAATAAAAAGAGAATTAGTAAGATCGGGCACTGATGTTGGGTGATTAGGTCTGGCTTGCAGTCAGCATTCCAATTCATCCCAAAGGTGTTCAATGGGGCTGAGGTCAGGGCTATGTGTAGGCCATTCAAGTTCTTCCACACCGATCTCGTAAAACCATTTCTGTATTGATCTCACATTTTGCACGGGGGCATTGTCATGCTGAAACAGGAAGGGCCTTCCCCAAACTGTTGCCACAAAGTTGGAAGCACAGAATCGCCTAGAATGCCTTTGTATGCTGTAGCATTACGATTTCCCTTCAGTGGAACTAAGGGGCCTAACCCAAACCATGAAAAACAAGGCAGGTAGCATTCTCCTGGCATCCGCCAAACCCAGATTAGTCCGTCGAACTGCTAGATGGGGAAGCGTGATTCATCACTCCAGAGAATGCGTTTCCACTGCTCCAGAGTTCAATGGTGGCGAGCTTTACACCACTCCAGCCTATGCTTGGCATTGTGCATGGTGATCTTAGGCTTGTGTGCGGCTGCTTGGCCATAGAAACCCATTTCTTGAAGCTCTCGACGAACAGTTTGTGCTGACATTGCTTCCAGAGACAGTTTTGAACTCAGTAGAGTGTTGCAACCGAGGACGGACAAATTTTTTGTGCTTCGGCACTCTGCGGCCCTGTTTTGTGAGCTTGTCTGGCCTACCACTTCGCGGCTGAGCCATTGTTGCTCCTAGATGTTTCCACTTCACAGTAACAGCACTTACAGTTGACCGGGGAAGCTTGAGCAGGGCAGAAATTTTACAAACTGACTTCTTGGAAGGTGGCATCCTATGACGGTGCCACGTTGAAAGTCACTAAGCTCGTCAGTACGGGCCATTCTACTGCCAATATTTGTCTATGGAGATTGCATGGCTGTGTGCTCGATTTTATACACATGTCAACAACGGTGTGAAACAGCCGAATCCACTAATATGAAGAGGTGACCACATACTTTTGGCCATGTAGTGTAGTTTAGTAGATATTGCGATCTAAGCACTTAGACCTAAAGGGGTTTAATAAGACACTGGAGACTGATGCCTCCCTCTGCTATTTCGCCCCCTAGACAGCATCCTCCATCTTCTCTGGGTTTGTAATTTTCTTGGAGTGGGCGAGGTCAAACTTTTTGATTTAATATCTGGAGTCTTGATTTACCTCACCTTTACACAATAAGCCATGTCAGGATACATTACAACTTAGATGTTCCTCTATTGTTCTTCCTTCCTTTTCTCTGTCTTTCTCTCTCTGATTCTCTCCTTCTGTCCGATTCTCTCTCTCTAAATTCTCTCTCTTTCTCACATATGATGTTCTCACCAATACACCCAGAGAGTGAGAGAGCTGTCGGTCAATAGCATTGTCTAGCACCACAGACCAACACATTCAACGGTCTGCTTGTGGAGAGAGAAAAAAGCCTTTTGATCAATACAGCGTCCGGTCACTGCCATCAGTAGAGTGGTCACAACAACAGCCGTTATTGTCATCTGTGTGAGATTAAACACTCTCTGTTTGTTCATTTCATGTAGGCCCAGTCTGAACGGATGGCGTATGGCAGAAATGAAGCTGAAGAAAAGGGATAAAGGAGAGGCATGGTTTTGAGCAATAATGTAACAGAGTCGCAACGGAGGGAAAAAAATAATAATATGACAAATTACACCAAATCGTGAGGAATGAACGGACTAAATTGGTCAAATTACAAACATATGAGGGAAATGGCAGAGCTTTACCTGAGAATAAACATACAGATGTTTTGATTAGATAAACCAACACATTAAGAAAGATGTAACCCAGGTCCCACTGGACTGGAGGCACTTTTGTCTTATCCTCGACTTCCTTATGGTACTCATAAAAAAACCTCACAGAGGAGTTTGAAGGGACCTGATATTTCAATCAGGACGTCCATTCATTCACTTTCTGATGCCGGAAAACCTGATGTGGTTCATTAATACAGCCCAATTTATTTGATGAAATTACCAATAAAGATCAGCTGTATTTACTTAAAAATCTAACGCTAACCATGTGAAGGGGCTGTGTGTGTGTGTGGTAATTAGAAAAACATGTCACTTGGGCTCTGCTGAGACAGTTGCTCTTCTACAGGCCGCTCCGGGCTACAGGAAACGATGGGCTTAATTGTGTTGGATTCATAAAACGTTACACACATTCCTCCCCTTGATGTTTTTCAGTGGAACCTTGTAGTCGGACAGGACAGAGTGGAAAGGAATGGACATTAAACCACTGGCCCCTCAGCACCAAAACGAACACGCTAAACAAGCTGATATCACATTGGACAAGAATGATAATGGACGTCGCATTCATCAACCAATGGTTTGTGATTAAGGAAGTTGGCCTTGCCAAATCAGAGGGCTCTTATGTCATCCAGAGGTTACGTAACAGGAAGAAGAAGTGAGGTCGTCTTGGATTCATCCAGCGTCATCATCACCCAGGACAGCAAGTGAGTCAGCTGAATGAGTGTCGGCCCCTGCTGTACAGCTCTGTGTGAATGCTATCTCCTCCATCTAACTGAAAACATGGTGCATGCATGTGCCTGTTTACATCTCTCTATTTGTTCCTTTCATTGCTGATTCAGGATATCACTATTTATTTACACTCCAAAGATGTTTTCATCATGGTCTTGCTCTTCAACACAATGCACATCACACCCTAGTAGCCAAACCACAAATATCTCTCCCTCCACTTTCCACCTGTCTCTCTTTTGCTTAGCCTCTCTCTCTCTCTCTCTCTCTCTCTCTCTCTCTCTCTCTCTCTCTCTCACACACACACTCGCACACAATGACTCAACTTCTGAGTTTCCACTGCACAGGTACATCGTCTTGACAACCAGGTGAGGATTTGAGGATTCGTAAATCATAAATGTTGCCTCTCTTGGCTCTCTGGCAGGAAGGTTGCCTCTACCATTTTCTCTCTCCCCTTTAACATTGTGCATACCAATGATATTATCTCCCAAAGAAATCCAAATAAGAGGGGGGGCATGGGGCAGCACAGGCGGCGTTTGAAAGACGAGCTAGAGGGAGAAGCAGGAATTGTGGGATAGAAACACAGTAAATATGGTATCTGTGTCAGTTTAAGTGTTGACAACAGGAAATGTATTAGTGTCACTGTATACTTGTTTTTGTGCTTAAACTCAGTCTTGTGTTATTTATAGGTATGGCAAAATAAACATGGGTGTCATTTGTAGTTTTTGTAGAGGTGAAAGGTGTGTGTGCGTGTATGTGTTTCTTGTGGAATATTTTTTTGCATGTACAGGCTTGCGCTTAGAAGAACACAAACCGAGCCATGACACCCATAAACCACCACAACAACTTCACACCGGAGGACTTGATACGTTCCGACTGCACCTATTGCCACGCTATCAGATCAAACCCATCAAACGTTTGGTACATAGACGGAACCACCGTCAGCACGCCACTAGGCATAAAGCCACTAAGCAAACCATGGCATTTCTAAAGTACTGCAAACAACATGCTGAGTAGGCAATAGCACACCTAAATGAATAACCGTGGCTTTATTAACATGCTTAATTGATGGGAGGGCTACATGAGCTGCGGTGCAAACGCAAGAGGCACGAAAAAGTCTTGGGGTGGTGAAGTCGATTCATTATTCATTTCTTTAATTCAACTAACCGAGGTAGCTAGACGCAGGGCATGCCAGCTCTCAGGGTAGGTAGGTGGTACTAGCCTCTGTCTTGGAGAGAGGGGAGAATAAAGGCATAGACTCCTTTAAGGAAAGCTGTTTGTTAATTGGTTTGAACCCTGGTCAGGCCTACTCCTACACGGCAGACCCTAAAGGTGGGTTTGGAATGAGGGTGTCCAGGGAGCGCAGGGCGGGAGGTAATTAATGCAAGCAGGCAACCTTAACAGCCAGACAGGAGGCTATAAAAGGAGGGGTCAGGAGTGGCTATGCATGTGTGTTCTCAGGAAAAGGGTTGGAGGCATAAATAAAAACACATGCTCTGTGACTACACACAGTCACAGCAACACACACACAAGCCTTTTCTGCTATGAAAAAAAAGAGGGCTGGCTGCAACTGGAACCTGCTGCCAAAATCCAGGGGTGTCCCACAAGCCCCCTGGCGAGGCGACTAGGGTTGATCAGTAGATAAAACGTTCCAGTCTGCAGTGTTTGTGTGGGTGGGCCCTGGCAGCGAGGTGCCGATTTGCTGACTGCCCCCCCACCACCACCTGCCTCAGCCACACGCCGACCTAGCCCAGCCCCCCCTGGAGCACACCCCCTCTGGGGAGAGACTGGCTGCCTGACCCATGGGCCTCCCTTTTCCTGGGTCTGTTTCAGACAGAGGGGGAATAGAAAAAGGGAGGGTGTGCTACACTGCACACTGTGTTCACTGGATTCTACACACAACAGCAACCTGCCCAGCTACTGTACAGCAGTCCCTCCCAGGCAAAAAGAGAGCTAGAGAGAGAGCTTGCCTGCCCCTCTGTATCTGTGTGTGCTGAGGGAGCACAGACTGTGTCCACCTTGAGGCTGAATGGCAGCAGAGAGAATGGAAATTAGTCATTGGTTTTACGAGCAGGGCTGAAGGCTAGCTGACTTTGTGGCATGCTGGACGGGGTGTAACCAGGCAGGCAGGCATACAGCGTCCTAGAGATGTCAGCGATTGTGACTGCCGTTTGGATTTCTTGCCTTGCTAGTCCTCCTGTACACTTGCTGTAGCAATAGGTGTGTGTGTGCGTGCGTGTTTTTCATCTTGCTCTGCTTTTTATAAATGTGAGTGCTGTTCCACTCAAATTGCTGCCCCAGCATGTTTATCATCATGCAAATCTATTTGATTTACCATAGCTCGGAGCTAGAGAGGAGAGAGGGGAAAGGAGTGAAAAAGAGAGAGAGAAAAAGTGGGCCTGCTCTGCAACAAGCAAAACCTGGCTTCCTCAGAGCTGGCCAATAACCTTCAGGTGAGGAAATATTTCCCCAAGCCATCAAGCCTAACTGACAACTGCCATTTACTGTTAGTTACTTCAGTGTAATTGATGTCAGTGTGTGCAGCTTTCGCTTACTGAGCCTCCCGCCCCACCAAACCCACCAGCTATGTTCAGTCCTATGGCTCAGGGGCTCGCAGTCACTTTCACTTTCTCACAGCCTCCATACCAGACACTTTTCTCTCTTGTTGTCTCACAGACACAGACATAAACATAAACACACATACAGATACACAAACAGAAACACACACACATCTCTCTTTCTCTCAGTTCAAAGGTACTGAACTCATATCCATTGGAACTTGGTGATGTTTTTTACTCTGAGCAACCGTACCTGAGCTTCTTCTTTTCATGCGGAGTTCAAACCAACTCATTGATCCATTTCTGAGCAGAGCTCCCGCGTCAACAACTCAGTCAATATAGCCCATCTGACAGCAAACATTATAACCCAGGTGAGAGTTTTCAACTTCTGCACATCACATCCAAATCAATACAATTATCTTTTTGTTCTTGAGCAGTATGCTATGTGTTTTTTTTGTTATAGAAACGCATTTTTATATTCCTAACACACCGCGGCAAATGTTCAATGACAAGACAATGTCTGGGGATTGGAAGAATTCGTCCCAGCAAACAAATACAGCGGATGCTATTTTTGCTCCTCCAAGATCAGATATTTGGGGCAAGGTGTTCGCGTAGTTTCCTAGTGCAGGGGGCCACTGGGGACTTGTGTTTTGTGCTTTGTCTTCCATTCAGGATAAATGAAAGCCTTTTGCCTTTCCCTCCAAGGAGACCTGTTCAGGCAGAGAGAGTTACCCTACTGTGAGCTATGCAACGGGGCCCTACGCCTCAAACACAGTAGTCAGAAACACCATTATGAAGAATATTTTAGAATACTATCTATTATTCTGTTATGTCTTTCTGTGTCACCTCTCATTGGGTGTGACTTCAGTTCTGTGAATTTCAGTGGATCAGATGTCAGATACAAGAGACATGTAGATAGATAGTGGATGAGCTATAGGTATAATGTGTGCTATCGCAAGTTAGAGGGAGAGAGCTTGGATAAAGTAGAGGCCTGTCACATATAGCTGAGGGCTATACCTGTCTATCTGTCTGTCTGTGGTCAGGGTAAAGCCAGTGATTGAATGTTTAAAGATGTGAATGAGGTTTGACCATTCTGACAAGGCGGTGTGATTGAGTGGGGGTGCCAGCCTGGCTCTGGGATGATGAATATGGCCCTCTCCTCACAGTCCCCGTGCTCTTGGCCCCTGAACAGAGGAATAAGTGTGTGTGTGACTGTGTGTGTGTTTGTTTACAAGGTCCTCAATGTACATTGTTCAACTTCCATACCTGTATTCATTGAATATATTATTAAAGTAACTGTTCAGTTCAAATATGTTTTATTTTAACTCATATTCTTTTAACTCATACCCAAAGAATGTTGTTGACTCATCCTATATACTATTTGTGACCAAAACAAACATTTGAGAAAATAAATGTTTTTGTAAATCCCAACTGCAAACTTATCTCAATCAGAACGTTTAAACAATGCTTGCTGTGACATTCTCTTTCATAGAATCATGGCTGTTTCTGGATATATTGCCCCCGTCCATACAGCAAAGTATGTGCAGACCAGCTGGTTGGAGTGTTTTACAGACATATTCAATCTCTGCCTGTTCCAGTCTGTTCTCCCCACTTGAGTCACAATGTCCACTATTGTTCCTGTACCCAAGAAAGTTGAAGGTAACTGAACTAAATGATTATAGCCCTGCAGCACTCACTTCTGTCATCATGAAGTGCTTTGAGAGGCTAGTTAAGGAACATATCACCTCCACCTTACCCGACACCCTAGACCCACTACAATTTGCATACCTCCCCAACAGATCCACGGATGACGCCATCGCACTTGCACACTCCCCTATCCCATCTGTTCATCAACTAGATCTGAACCCCACCCAGTGCAAATGGCTCCTGGAATTCCTGACAGGCCGATCCCAGGTGGTGAAGGTAGGCAACAACACAACCACTATGCCCCACAATGATGCCTGCTCAGTCCCCTCCTGTACTCCCTGTTCACCTATGACTGTGTGGCCTGGCACGTCTACAACTTAATCATCAAGTTTGCAGACGACAACAGTGTAAGGCCTGATTAACAACAACGACGAGACAGCCAATAGGGAGAAGGTGAGGGCACTGGAGGCATCACCGGGGGCACACTGGCTGCCCTCCAGGACATCTACAGCTTCCGGTGTCACAGGAAGGCCTAGAAGATCATCAAGGACCTCAGCAAACCGAGCCACTGCCTTTTCACCCCACTAGCAACTACTGCTGTGTACACCTTTTCTATTCATATACTGTCCATAATGTCTACACCTTCATATATGTATATATTTATAGTCCGGACTCTGACACTGCTCGTTCTAATATTTATATATTTCTTAATAATTGTATTTTAATTTTGGGGATTTATGTGTTTTGTATTGTTAAGTATTACTGCACTGTTTAAGCAGGGAACAAAATCATTTTTCTACACCCACGATATGTGTTAAATGTGTACGCAACCAATATAATTTGATTTGATTTTCTATTTCCTCAGAGGATGAGCTGACCAATCAGTGGTCTACGCGGATGAATATTTTTTTATGACCGATATACGCCCACACCATTCTGTTGTTGGTGTACGCCACACCATTCCAACACAGAAAGCTAGTTTTTAACATTATCATTTGTTTATGGCCAACAGGAAGTGGTGCCACTGGTCTGGCAGTAGCAGAGCCGCTCTATGACTCAAGGTGAGAGGGGAAGCAGCTGTGGGAGCAGATGTGCCTCCAGACAGGAAAACACACTCTGTTTCTGTACTGCTGTAGTGGGCTTATGTCAGGCAGTATCAGGGGCAACCAGCACTCTCACACAGTAGACTTAGTACTCATACAAATCCACTGAGACAGACAGACACAGTCCTATAGAGTATGTGTGTATTGACAGACAGACACAGTCATATACAGTATGCGTATATACAGACAGACAGGCAGATGCCCACACAACTCAGCAGGATCCGTCCTTGCCTCTCTTGGATGACGCGATGTGGCCTATTACAGTGCTAGTTGAGTGGCGTGTGGGAACACAGAGAGGTGAAAACAGATCCCAGTGTAGCTGACGATCACTCAGGATATCTGTGGCTCCCAACCGATATTCAATCTCATGTGTTGCGCCAGAAGTTAACTTGGTAAGAAGAAAAAAGGTGTGGAAGATATTTTTCTGCTTGTCACCACCTGCCAAGAACAAACTGGGGTTGGGTCTGCCCGTTAACCTGTCTGCTTCTCACCCTTGGAGTGGTAAATCAATGAGCAGGCCGACATTACTTTTAATCAAACCGGGCTTCCAAGCAATCTTCCCACACCAACGTGCACACCTGGGTTTACCACTCTCTCTCGCGTTCTTTCATGATGCAGTGGAAAGCATGCGTCAGGCCCACCTGTGAGTCACCCCATATGGAGGAACAGTAGAGTAGACTCTGGTTGTGTCAGCACTCATCTAGACTTAGTAACCCTGTCTGGTCATACTGCTAGACTATTTTCAGACAGACACTATGCATACACCTAAAGACAGTCTAAAACAGATTAATTTCCCTTTTTCCCCCTACCTGTGATTACTAGCCTGTTGTACTCTTAAGTCAGTGTCTGACAAGGCATAGTGTTGGGGAATATTGAACTAAATTTTGTTCAAATAGTAATTTATTTACATTTTGCAGTAGCTTGGTGGTAGTTTAACTTAATTCAAATCTTGGTAGGTAATTGCTTTTTTACCATGTAGTGTTGTAGCTAACTACTGGAACTACACTTTTTTGGGATAAAATATGTGCCTAATTCTCAGTTTGTGTTTATTATGCTAATCACACATTCTCTTAATATCTGACTCCAGAGTGATCTGTTCTTGCAATTTGTAGTCTATGAAATTTCAGATTTAGATGCGATCATTTTTCACGAAGTAACTTTAAGTAACTTTTTTCTAAGTAACTTTAAGTAAGCTATATTTTCTTAAGGGTTGCCTAAGTGTTGCTTAACTTCTTCCAGTGTGAAGTAATTGGTAGCTTGCTAAACTATATTTTCTACTATATAGGGAATACGGTCCCATTTTGGATATGGTTCCTTATGGTACTTTTACAATCTGGGCAAATTTGTTGGGAGGGACTGAACTCAAGCCACCGGTGTCGTCATCAAAGTACTGTTAACCATGTGTTGAAAAGCAGAGTAATCCTTTGAACTTCTTCAAGTGGAGGTGTACATTCAACTTAAAGAAGGAGAAATAGCATTAAAAAACCTCAACGTTTCAAAGTAATCAAATCCCATCACGCCAGTCCCTAAATCTTTGTCAAGGCAATGCAATTGTTATAATACATTTATTGAAACTTGGGCAAGGTTTTATTTAATCACACTAACTGTGGTGGGGAGATGAGAAAAACACACAATCTTTCATCACACAATCATCCTCGGAAATCCAATTTGGCCCTTGTTCTCTGCGGCTCTGTGTAGGCTACATGTGAGTGGTACATGGGGTGGGTGAAGGTGCAGATGGACTGTAGGTGTTTTAGTGTGTGTGTGTATTATACCCTTGTACATCTATGGATCTTTGGAAGTCAAAACAAATTGTATTTGTCATGTGCCGAATACAACAGGTGTAGACTTTTTGTGAAATGCTTACTACTTACAAGCCCTTAACCAATAATGCAGTTTTAAGAAAGTATTTACTAAATAGACTGAAGAAAACAATAAATAAATACAAATACAAATGGGAAAAAATAACAGTAACAATTCTATATACAAGGGGTACCGGTATAGAGTCAATGTGCGGGGGGACAGGTTGGTCGAGGTAATTGAGGTAATATTTACATGTAGGTAGAGGTAAAGTGACAATGCATAGATAATCAACGTTATATGTACGTTGTGTATTTGTAATTGTGTGTGTGTGATTGAAGGTCGTATCAATAGTATGAATAGTCTACAGGTATGCCTACAATCAACAGGCCTATGTGTGCAGTGCATGTTTATAGCACAACCATATGAAACATATCACCATGCCACCACAGTGGCCTTGCCTGCCTAATTTATTACAGTGTTGGAGCTGCTGACAGCTAGCACGTCTGGCTGCTGCCCTGGCAGTGGAAGGCTGTGTGATGATTGAAAAATGGTTGGGGCCGTGCTCTTGCCACTTCACCCTCAGATCTTTTTTGGGGTGCTGAGTGTTTTGCGTGGGGTTAATGGCGGCGCAGAGCAAATTAAACACAGGGATATGAACCCAGCGCCGGGCCCTCCCGCTGTGTGTGGGAGCTACTTAGTGTGTGTGTGTCCGTGCGCGTGGAAGAGAAAGAGAGAAATGTAATTTTAAATGTGTTGCCACAGTGCCAGCGGGGGCACAGCCAAAAGTTCATAAATCAAGAGCACATGAAACTACAGTGACAGACTGCTTGACAGGGCTGCTTGGTCCGCTCAGGTGCCTGCCATTCAGTGGGCACCACCACACCCCAGCTTGGGGGACTTGTTTGTGCACGTGTCTGTACAAGTGTGTGTGCACACGCTCACATACAGGCCTCGTACTCTTGACTTCACCTGCACACCGAATAAAAAACTTGTCTGGATGTAAATCTAGTAAAAATGACCATATGTTTTGAATTAGCCAACATTTCAGTATGGCAGCAGTGGAAATCAAAACACTGTCACCCCAAAACACCCCAGGTAACAATGAAAGTACTGAGGTTTACCAAGTAGTTTGCAGATTGGGAACATGCCCTAAACTTCATTGTTTAAAGGTAACTGGCTTCATTGGTTCCCTTCACTTTAGTTACAATTTGCCTGATGTTCCTATTCAGTATTCTCTGTATATTGACAGTCTATTGTGCATCCATTGATCCTCCTGAAATCACCCACAAATGATGCTAACAGTTACTTTATGCTTCCCTATTGCAAATCAAAATACATGCGTGTTACTGCTAATAGACTATTTCTTTAGCATATATAGGGACAATCAAAATAAACTGTTAGCAGAATCTCTTTCATTTCTCATAACCCATGTTAAGCTACCTGCTCACCGGTCCAACTCCTGCTCCCCGGACTTTCTACCCATACCCCTCCCCCTTACCCTTGCTGCTCCCCCTATGGATATTCTACCACCCCTGCCCCCTCCCCCCAATGGACATGTACAGTGGGGCAAAAAAGTATTTAGTCAGCCACCAATTGTGCAAGTTCTCCCACTTAAAAAGATGAGAGAGGCCTGTAATTTTGGTTTGAAGAAATCAACTGTGGGAGCAATTATTAGGAAATGGAAGACATACAAGACCACTGATAATCTCCCTCGATCTGGGGCTCCACGCAAGATCTCACCCAGTGGGGTCAAAATGATCACAAGAACGGTGAGCAAAAATCCCAGAACCACACGGGGGGACCTAGTGAATGACCTGCAGAGAGCTGGGACCAAAGTAACAAAGCCTACCATCAGTAACACACTACGCCGCCAGGGACTCAAATCCTGCAGTGCCAGACGTGTCCCCCTGCTTAAGCCAGTACATGTCCAGGCCCGTCTGAAGTTTGCTAGAGAGCATTTGGATGATCCAGAAGATGATTGGGAGAATGTCATATGGTCAGATGAAACCAAAATATAACTTTTTGGTAAAAACTCAACTCGTCGTGTTTGGAGGACAAAGAATGCTGAGTTGCATCCAAAGAACACCATACCTACTATGAAGCATGGGGGTGGAAACATCATGCTTTGGGGCTGTTTTTCTGCAAAGGGACCAGGACGACTGATCCGTGTAAAGGAAAGAATGAATGGGGCCATGTATCGTGAGATTTTGAGTGAAAACCTCCTTCCATCAGCAAGGGCATTGAAGATGAAACGTGGCTGGGTCTTTCAGCATGACAATGATCCCAAACACACCGCCCGGGCAACGAAGGAGTGGCTTCGTAAGAAGCATTTCAAGGTCCTGGAGTGGCCTAGCCAGTCTCCAGATCTCAACCCCATAGAAAATCTTTGGAGGGAGTTGAAAGTCCGTGTTGCCCAGCAACAGCCCCAAAACACCACTGCTCTAGAGGAGATCTGCATGGAGGAATGGGCCAAAATACCAGCAACAGTGTGAAAACCTTGTGGAGACTTACAGAAAAAGTTTGACCTCTGTCATTGCCAACAAAGGGTATATAACAAAGTATTGAGATAAACTTTTGTTATTGACCAAATACTTATTTTCCATTCATTAAAAATCCTACAATGTGATTTTCTGGATTTTTTTCTTCTCATTTTGTCTGTCATAGTTGAAGTGTACCTATGATGAAAATTACAGGCTTCTCTCATCTTTTTAAGTTGGAGAACTTGCACAATTGGTGGCTGACTAAGTACTTTTTTGCCCCACTGTATCATTGCTACAGATGTAAATGTGTATGTATTATTGTTATTGTTATTATTATTGTCTCATTCGCTTCTCTTTTTTTGACCTGCACTGTTGGAGCTCGGAGCTTAAGAATTTCAATGTTTCCTGCAAATACATCTACGACCATGTGCATGTGTCTTATAAACGTTCAGTCTAATCAACCCCCAAAAAATCTAGGACACACTAGTGGCACCGGTACACCAGAGACTCGAAACCTCTCCCTCAATGGCAGTTGTCTGGTTGTGTGCCAAATGGCACCCTATTCCCTATGTAGTGCACTACCTTTGACCAAGGCCAATGGGGTAGTGTCTATGGCACTATGTGGCGAATAGGGTGCCATTTGGGACGCAGATTCTGTCTTTATTCTAACCCCTCAGATAGAGACAGTCAGCTTGACCAATTGTCTCCCATAAATTTGTATTTCTCTTTATCTCTGTCTCCTCCCATGAGCATATTGGTTGGATCGTTGGGTTCCAAAGCTGTTGTGCTTTCGAGCATCAACCTTCATCTGATCACCCTCTGAGGGATCTTCCGTTAGTTGTTCAGAGGGGAAGAGAACACCTCCGCCCACATGGGTCTCTGTTATTTGGTGCAAGTGTGTGTGTGTGTGTGTGCATGCTTTGACTAATAAAAAATTATATTGTTTCTCACAGTATCAGGTTAGTCGGGAGACCATCTCATCTCATCTATATCGGTCTGGGTTTATCCCTGTTTGTTTGTAACTTTATTGACATATGTTAGCTAACGTGTGTATCAACCACCACCTTCATGGCAGGACTTACACCATTACTCACTCTCTTGCTGAATGCCAATGTAAAAACCTCCACCAATACTGACAACACAACAGTAGTAGGCCTGATAACCTACAACGATGAGGGAAGAGGTCAGAGACCTGGCAGTGTGGTGCCAGGAAAACAACCTCTCCCTCATTGTGAGGAAGACAAAGGAGCTGATCATGGACTACAGGAAAAGGAGGGCCGAACAGGCCCCCATTAACATCGACGGGGCTGTAGTGGAGCGGGTCGGGAGTTTCAAGTTCCTTGGTATCCACATCGCCAACGAACTATCATGGTTCAAACACACCAAGACAGTTGTGAAGGGGGCACGACAACACCTTTTCCTCCTCAGTAGACTGAAAAGATTCGGTATGGGTCCTCCGATCCTCAAAAAGTTATACTGCTGCACCATCGAGAGCATCACCACCTGGTATGGCAACTGCTCGGCATCCAACCATAAGGCGCTACAGAGGGTAGTGCGTATGGCCCAGTACATCACTGGGGCCAAGCTTCCTGCCATTCGGGACCTATATACCAGGCAGTGTCAGAGGAAAGCCCAAACAATTGTCAGAGACTCCAGTCACCCAAGTCATAGACTGTTCTCTCTGCCTCCGAACAGCAAGCGGTACCGGAGCGCCTAGGTCCACCCCCCTGTATATGGCCTCGTTATTGTTATTTTATTGTGTTATTTATTACTTTAGCTTATTTAGTAAATATTTTCTTGACTCTATTTGTTGAACTACGTTGTTGGTTAAGGGCTTGTTGTCACGACTTCCGCCAAGGTTGGCTCTCCTGCCCGTTCGGGCGGTGCTCGGCGGTCGTCGTCACCGTCCTACTAGCCACTACCGATCCCTTTTCGTGTATCTGTTGGTTTTGTCTGATTGGTTTCACCTGTGTGTTGTTTAGTTTATTAGTGTCTGTATATATAGTAGGTTGTCCCGCCCTTGTTTTGTGCGGGATTGTTTATTTGTCATCTATGTCTGTCGGTGTATCTTGTGTTCTTATTTCTCCGGTTCGTCTTTTATCCTGTGTTGGATTGTTCACCCTGTGTGTATTGGGTTGACCGTGTTTCTTGTTCACCGGAGAATAAACTTTCATATCGCTATCTGCTTTCTGCGCCTGATTCCACCCACCTTGATTAGACGTGACACTTGTAAGTAAGCATTTCTGTTGTATTCTGCACATGTGACAAATAAAATTAGATTTGTATTGAAAGACCCTGATAGTGATATTAGAAGCTTAAACTGTAAAAAAACATCCTATTATTTTTACGGTAACTTACTGGCAACTGTAAATAAGTTAATGTAAAGAAACTTACTGGCAGCCAGTTACCTGTAAGTTAATATTTTAAAAAGTACAGTACGATACCGTAAATGCCAAAGAAACTTTGCTTTAGCAGTAAATTACTGTACGTTTACAGTAATGTACCGTTAAACCAAAGTTTCTTTGGTATTTACGGTATCGTACTGTACTTTTTAAAATATTAACTTACTGGCTGCCAGTAAATTACCGTAAAAACAACAGGATTCTTTTAGTGTACTGTACTGTATATGAAGGAGCATCAGGGTTATTTACACTGACACTTCAGATGACCTTTCACACATAAAGGGCCCATACCATTGTCTTCTGTGGCCCATTCCGGCTGCATGATAGGTTGTATGGGTTGCATGTGAATGTAAATGCAGATATGTAAATATGGAAGGCACGCAAACCAGGGAGTACATGGTAGATTCTCACCTCCACCCTCAACCTCACACCCACCCCAACCCCACTCCCACGCCAAACATATTGACATTTTGTTGCGTTTGATGTCTCTGGCTCTTTGTTTTGGCTGCGTGCTGCTGGTGCAGGGAGGGGCATTGGGAGGAGGGGGAGGAAGGGGGTGGAGTTGGGGTTATATTGCGGGTGGTGTTGGTTTTGGGGGGGTATGTTGGTAGATAGAAGAAGGTGTATGTGTGTAGGGTGGGGGTCCATCAATAAGGTGCTTCAGACTTTCAGACTTTGCTCCTCAGGCCCTCTGGCTCAAACCAGCTGGAGCTTTCCAAATTAGTCAAGTGCTTGATTATGCGCCTCTCGCGCCCCCACCCCCTATCCTCCCCTTTGCTTTATATATTTAGCTGCAGGTGAAACAGGGAGCCGGCCCTTCTGTTGCTCTGTCTGTGAAGCTTTTGTCCTCCTCCTCATAATTGCGCCGCGCCTCGCTGCCGAGTGGCCAGCTCGGATTGTGTATGTGTGTGTAAGAGCAGTGGCAGGCCTTTCTTTTCATCTGTTGCCCATGCTGAGACTAGGCAGAACCCCCCCCCCACACACACACACACACACATACACCCCTCCAGTGGAGTTGTTAGCAGGCGTGTAGTTGACGTTAGCCTAGTCGTAGTTTTTCTTTCTCCATGTCTGCGAGTCCCACGGAGGGTTAGGATTTCTCTTCATTCTAGGCCTGGGGGAGGGCCAGTAACTGAGCCACTAGCCGAGGGAGCTGGACCAATTACATTGTTAGGATAAATGTAGCGCTATGCATGGATTGTGGTACTTAACAGCACTGTGCGATAGAAGGAAACCTTCACCAGGGTATTTTAAATGGAAGGGAATTTAAAAACAGATTTATGGGTCAGTTAAAAATAGTAAGGCAACTTGATTTTTTCCCCCACCCCGTTTTTGTCTTTTTTCTCCATCCCATTGGTCTTTCATAAAATGATATATTATCTCTTAAAAGGGTGCAATGTTTCCCCCATGGAACGCCGAAACACAAATTGACAATTCAGCCATCATTGTTTAATAGCCTCCTTGTATCGTTTTGTTCCCTCCTTCTCAATTCTCCTGACCAACAAGGACTTATTAAATTAAGCATTAACTAAATATGAGTTAATGAATTATTCTAACACCTGTGATGTGATTATTTTAATTAATGGGCCAACATACCTGCTTTCACTCCTGGTTCGCTAAATGAACATCTCGCCCAAGCCTAATGTCTTTTTTGACACAGATTTAGAGCTCTCTTTCTCTCTTTCTCTCCCCCCTTTGTATTATGGGAAATAAATATGGTTCTGATATCCAATTGTCCCTCTTTAAATAGGAGTCTGTATTGGCTTTTTTTCAATCAACCCGCCCCCCCCCTCCTCATTGAGTGTTAAGCGAAATCCTGTGATTGTGAGAGGAGAAGCGACCACCTCATTTTATTTGCTCTCTCTCCATTTTGACAACCCTGGCTTAATCCCCTCCGATCGTATCGAAGACTTGTTTGCGTTTGGATGACAAGCGTCATTTAGCAATCCCAACAGTGTTTGTTCAGGAGCATTGTGAGTCCCCCAGCAGTACTTTTGGATGTGCTCGCTACTTTCCCTTAACAAAAAAAAAGAAAAAGACATGTTTACTTGCGTTGGGGCTATGTTGGAAATGCTGGTGGTTAGCGGTTTCTCAGCCGACGTGCGTGGAGGTGTGAATCTCCCCCTCCGCCACAAGCTAGCCTCCAGCGCTAACACACACACAGCAACACCACGGAACGGGCCACAAGTTTGGTGCCTTTTCCAAGTCACTCAATTTGCAGCCATTTTGCAGCCATTTTTGAGTTTTTGTAGTGTAACACGGTGCAGTGTTATCAGACTCTGTTCAGCACAAAGGCAGATAATTCACAGAGACATTTCTGATGTTGATTCTAGTTCATGAAGCGGGCCAAACGTTTCATCCCCGAGCCAAAACCTAGGGCAAACATTCACCATGCTTTGATTCCTACTACTTAAGAAGATTCAGGGCTTGCTTAATCCAGTTTTGCTGCTGAATTTCCCGCAAGCTACTAATTATATACGAGTGAATCGTTGTCTTAGACCTTGCATGGGGTCTGTAACCTTTAGTAAGCCAAAGCCAATTCAATGGGTTATCAGCCTGACACGAGGCTGGCTGGGGGTGACATGGCCATTTAGTTCCACAGTTTAGCTCACCAGCTGCACCCAAAACTCTGGTTGTTCTCACTTCCTCCTCATTTGTAGATTATCTGACTATGACTTGGAAATTAGTTCAATCAGCTTGTTGCAGGTGAAGTGAGGTAAGTAGTAGTAGTAGGGAATTGAAGGAAAGCTGATCTCCAGTTTTCTGTTTTATTATAGTGCATGGACAGCTTTTAAACCTCTTCTTACTAGATAACATGCTATGTGCATGTAATCTAATATTTTTTCAGGCATTATCTCCAGCAGTAATGAGCCTACAATATAATGTCAGTGTCATAGTGTTATACACATTAAATTAGTATTAGCGATATCAAGTAGCATTCACCATTGGTAGAACAGTGGCTGCTATAGCAGCCAGGCCATGAAATGATCTATCTGTATGCAGTACCACGGTCCACGTTTTTACGATATGCTGTAAAGTCGGTGCTGCATTTCTCCATCTATCTACTGTGCAAATCTCTCTCCTGCATCTCCCAGGTATGCTCATTGTGTTGAGATGTGAGAGTACAGTGTTGACCCAGGGACCCGTGGCTGGTTTGCCTGTTCTCCGCCTGCAGCAACGAGCAGCTCCAGCACTGATGAAAATCCCTATAATTGGCCAAGCCTCCACACATGGCCCCGAGCTCCTCCATTCTACATTTCCAATGAGACACCACACAGAGAGAGAGAGAGAGAGAGAGAGAGAGAGAGAGAGAGAGAGAACTTGACTGAAGATGCATCTCCAATTCCCTCTGTGTAACATGTAGCCCTCAGTGTGTTTGTGTGTCAGTGTGTGTGTGTCTGCGTGCAGAATGCTGTTAACATTAGCATATTCTATGTGAACTGGTTGCGCATAATGCAACACAGCCTTGACCTCGATAGCAGAAGAAGTACACCGTACACCATGTCTAAATAATTAGCCCTGTATACCACGTATATACACTAAATCGAGATGTGAGTAGACGGCAACCTTGAGATCCCTCTCAGGAGGAATGAACATTACATCTCTGATCCTGCCCAGGCTGTGGTTGCTCTCTCTCTCCCTAATTTTCTGTCTTTCTATCTCTCTAGTGAATGTCCTCTTTCCCTCTCTCATCCCGCATCTCCTTCCCCTTTCTCTCTCCCTCCCCTCTTTTCCTCCTCCATCTCTCCCTCCATCCCTCCCTCGCACTGTGTGTAAAGTGTACCAGTGCACGTGGTGGGCCGTTATCTCCCAGCCACACTTCTGGCGTTGGCATGGGGACAGAACATCCTGAGGGCCTAAGTTTTGCAGGCTCTGCTTCCCCCTGTTTAGCAGCCAAGAATACGCCAGTCAGAGCCAGGGCTGTCCACACTGCTCTCCGGCCCTGGCACAGTGGGCACAGCAGGCGCAGAGAGGCACTGCATGAAGGCTGAAGTCTGAACCCAGCATCAGTCCATGTGTGGGCCCTCTGGACTCATTGGCTTCAATAATATACAGCTTCAATTGGACTGAATTAGACGAGGGGTAATGAATTGGCCCTAGTGATATGAAGAGGGGAGGGTGAGGAAGCTATGTACATTTGTTTAATATTCGTTAGGTCATGATTTTTGTATCGGAGTGCAAGTATTTTAAGTTGGATGTTATTTTGAGGTATTTCTTCAGAAACTGCAAAGAGAGATATACAGTACCAGACAAAAGTTTGGACACACCTACTCATCAAGGGTTTTTCTTTATTTTTACTATTTTCTACATTGTAGAGTACTAGTGAAGACATGAACACTATGAAATAACACATATGGAATCATGTAGTAACCAAAGAAGTGTTAAACAAATCAAAATCAAAATATATTTTATATTTGAAATTCTTCAAAGTAGCCACCCTTTGCCTTGATGACAGCTTTGCACACTCTTGGCATTCTCTAAACCAACTTCATGAGTTAGTCACCTGGAATGCATTTCAATTAACATGTGTGCCTTGTTAACTTGTGGAAAGCAGCCAACAGGTGCTCAGCATATGTGGGAACTCCTACAAGAATGTTGGAAAAGCATTCCATGTGAATCTGGTTGAGAGAATGCCAAGAGTGTGTAAAGCTGTCATCAAGGCAAAGTGTGGCTACTTTGAAGAATATTAAATATATTTTAATTTGTTTAAGACTTTTTTGGTTACTTCATGATTCCATGTGTTATTTCATAGTTTTGACGTCTTCACTATTATTCTACAATGTAGAAAATAGTAAAAAAGAAAGAAAAACCCTTGAATGAGTAGAATGTCTGGTACTGTATTGTTTATACTTTTGTGATCTTAATACAAATGGTAAATTATGTCATTTAGCAGTAACCTAATCTGTACAGCAATAAGACGTGATGTCATAAACTCCAAACCAGTTCTTAATGACAACCGCCCATGCAATGACCCAATGAATACTCACCTGTGAGTAATCCACCTGTGTTCTCCATTCATCACCTGGTAAACACCGCAATAAATAAAACAAGCCAACCAAATAGCGTCATCTAACGTTCCCCACATCATAATCATATCTCATAAGGCCAAGTTGCTAATAAAACATCTATACACAACAATCACTAAGTAGAAGAGAGTGTAAACAGAATGAACGCAGAAGCCGCGGCGAAGTCACACTTTTAGAGAGCACGACAGACGGCAGTTATTGATAACATCCCAGACCACGCTCTAAATTGCTATTTGCGCCGGGGACAGTAGATCTGTATGGTTACAAAAGAAGGAATAAGAGCAAATATGGCTCAGGATGCAGATCCCCCTGACTAGAGTGATTAATATGCCCTCCTCCAAGGAAGAATTGGTGGAGAGATGGAGGAGGAGAGGACGAGAGCCTGGCACCCAGCGCCCACTGCTATAGGGAGAGAGAGAGAGAAGGATAGGACACAGGGGATTTGGACTCTTTAATCTTGCACTGTGCCACTTTGATAAGGACACAAATCTCCCCTGCTCACAAGATAGAGCAGTTGTTTTTCTCTTTTGCTTCCTCAAAGTTTGATTCATATTTATTATGCATGAGCATATATTAGCTTTATTGATTTATTTGTTTGTATATTTTTGTCAGATTCCCCCCCAAATATTCCTCAAAGGTCCTCTAAAAAAAAACTGAGTTATGGTGTGGAGTTGAATGTGACATTGGCAAGATGGTGTGTGTGTGCGCTTCCACATGGGTGCTTGTGTGTGTGTGTGTCTGTGTGTCTGTCTGTCAGTCCTTACCTGGACAAGTGCATTGAAACCAGAGGTGCTGATTGCAAAGTGCACCCAGCGCAATCCACACAGTCTATTGACGCCTGTTTTCCAAGGATTTCTCATAACCCCACGCAAATCCCCCCTGAAGTAGGCTGGCAGTCAGGGCTGAGCGCTGTGTTGACGCTGCTGCCGGGCTCGCCTTTGATGTCGCTGACCTTTTGGTCCCGCTTGTCACTGGCGAAAAACCAGACTGTCAAGTTTGGCCCGGCACTCTGGAATGAAAACAGGACTTTCGGAGACACTTTTGTCACCACAGTCCTTTGAGTAATACGCCATGTATACACTGTGCATAAGGGCCGCACAGAAGCGTAGGTCATCAAAGGAAGTCACATTAACGGTAGATCTCTCCGCTGATCTTCTGCCGTAACATATTCACAATGGAGCTGCAAAGTTCCTGTGAACATTATCCCTGTGGGATCCTATGCTACTAACATTAACACGCTCTTTGCTCATTTTTTTTTTTGTGGGCTGGGTTGGGTTCGAATCACAGTGTGAATGTGTGGGTGTGTGTGTCTTCACATCTCTCTATCTATTTGTAGTTTATGCCTCTGTCTGAAGTGTTTGTTCCAAAGACAGTTACTCACGTGTTTCATTTCCAACGCACCTGGAGTGGATGCGTGTCTTAAGACAGAGCTCACAGAGGAAAACGCTGGCTGTGGAATGTAACACCCAGTGACTCACCTTATGACTCTCAATGAGTCATCAAAGAAACTAGCTGCTCCCCATTGTGTTCCACTGAAGCAAACACACACATTATAAGAAACATATCTGGACAGTCTAATACATGCAAAGCAATAGAGTTTTGTTGTATAAATGTGATTATAGAATAATTATCATGACTTGTTACTTGATATTGATACTGGACTGTAAATGTTGACGGAGTTAGCCCAACTTTTATATCTGCTGTAAACTGTATTTGTCACAAATACAATTAATGTGATTTTTAATTGATAAGACATACTATACCCAACAATATCATATACATTTTTTCTCCGTATCACACATCGTCCTTGCAGACGGTCAAGGTCAGAGCCCCTACTGTGCCACTGTGTTTTCCTGAAAAGCACCCTGCATGGCTGTTGCAGCAAGGCCAGTCCCAGGAGAAGTTAATTAGACTGAAGCAGTGTATTATACCAGTAATGTGACATGAATATGACGAAGGCCTCTGCGCTGTACTCGGAAACCACCTCCCCTGAGCTACGCCCCAGAGCAACACACTCTGTCTGCTCTCCCGCCTGCACACACACACACTTCTCCAGCCAGTTATTCCGTGAAACAACAGTTGCTGGAGTGACTTAGATTGACATAGAGAAAGAGTTGTTGGGGGTAATAGACAACAGTACTGTATGACACTGCGTCATACCATAGCCTATACTCAGGGACATAATCAATGACTAAGAGTTGAGTCCAACATATGCCCTTTCACAGTAAGTGACTGACAGGTTATGGAAACGAGCAGTGATGGTATTTAAAGTTCACATGGTGTAGATCAGCCGCCAGCCGGGCCTCGGGTGAACACTATAATTAGCATTTCTGTGTCCTTCACTCATATTTCTGCTTTTGATTGAAGCATGAAGATGTAGAAACACTCCTGTTCTGTTCTGTAGACCAGGTTGTGAGCAGTACCTGAATGAAGACTTTCTCTAGCAGAAGTGTAAACACATGTATGATGCAAGCGAGCGCTTCCCAACAATACCTCTAATAATGGCCGCTACTTTACATAGGGAAAGTAGCGGCCATTATTGTAAAAGTATCCGGCCACCGAGAAAATGTAGCACTTTGCTATAGGAGAGTCCTTTTGTCCTCATCCCTTAGCATCAGTAATGGGGCTCTTTTAGGCAAGTCACTTTGTGTGTTATTTATGTAACTATTAGGTGATTTTAGTCACTTGTTCATGATGTGTGTGTGTGTAACTGTAAAAGTAAGATACTAAAGTGGGACATTCATTTGGCTAGCTTCATATGTTTTAATCACATTGTAGAAGATTGTACAAGTGGATTGTAGAAATGGTAGAGTAGACTAAGCTATGGTGATCCAGGCTTAACTCCCTGCCTTTCCAATGCGGTCGGGTTCTATGGGGTGGAAACGCATTGCAGGTGATCCATTTTCAGCGGCTGGCCAACCCAAGCCATTTCCTGTCCATCCCGGAGAGCCGGAGAAACCGACTACTGACTCTCAATGCCAATTTCACAGCTGGCTGCTGATTGGTGAATGCACTCTGGCAGGAAGTCATTGTAGGGGGTCGGAGACGAATAGAAAAGAGTAGAGCACTAGTAATCTCTGTTCAACTGAAATCCCAAATCACTCACAGGCCTCTGATTCAGACTGAGAAGGCTCCATTGGTGTAGGATTGATTCCCTCATGAGCCTCATACACTAAATATTTTGTGAGTTGATTTTGGATAACTAGCAAATCGACTGTGTGATCACGCTCTCTGTAGCCAATGTGAGCAAGACCTTTAAACAGGTCAACATTCACGAACCCGTGGGGCCAGACGGATTACCAGGAAGTGTACTCAAAGCATGCGCGGACTAACTGGCAAGTGTCTTCACTGACATTTTCAACCTCTCCCTGACCAAGTCTGTAAAACCTGCATGTTTCAAGCAGATCACCATAGTCCCTGTGCCCAAGGAAGCGAAGGTAACCTGCCTAAATGATTACCGCCCCGTAGCACTGACGTCGGTAGCCACAAAGTCCCTGTGCCCAAGGAAGCGAAGTGGTCATGACTCACATCAACACCATCATGCTGGAAACCCTAGACCCACTCCAATTTGCATACCGCCCCAACAGAATCCCAGATGATGCAATCTCAATCGCACTCCACACTGCCCTTTCTCACCTGGACTAAAGGAACACCTACGTGAGAATGCTGTTCATTGACTACAGCTCAGAGTTCAACACCATAGTGCCCACAAAACTCATCACTAATCTAAGGACCCTGGGACTAAACACCTCCCTCTGCAACTGGATCCTGGATTTCCTGACAGGCCGCCCCCAGATGGTAAGGGTAGGCAACAACACATCTGCCACGCTGATCCTCAACATGGTGGCCCCTCAGGAGTGCGTGCTGATTCCCCTCCTGTCCTCCCTGTTCACCCACCACTGTGTGGCCAAGCATGACTACAACACCATCATTAAGTTCAACTGACGACACAACAGTGGTAGGCCTGACCACCGACAAAGATGAGACAGCCTATAGGGAGGAGGTCAGAGACCTGGCAGTGTGGTGCCAGGACAACAACCTCTCCCTCAATGTGAGCAAGACAAAGGAACTGATCGTGGACTACAGGAAAAGGAGGGCCGAACAGGCCCCCATTAACATCAACGGGTCTGAAGTGGAGCGGGTTGAGAGTTTCAAGTTCCTTGGTGTCCACATCACCATCGAACTATCATGGTCCAAACACACGTGACAGTTGTGAAGAGGGAACGACAACACCTTTTCCCCTCAGGAGATTGAAAAGATTTGTCATGGATCCCCAGATCCTCAACAAGTTCTACAGCTGCACCATCGAGAGCATCCTGACGGGTTGCATCACCTCCTGGTATAGCAACTGCTCGGCATCTGACTGTAAGGTGCTACAGAGGGTAGTGCGCACGGCCCAGTACATCACTGGGGCCAAGCTTCCTGACATCCAGGACCTATATACTAGGCGGTTGTCACACCCTGACCATAGAGAGCCTTTTATTCTCTATGATGGTTAGGTCGGGGTGTGACTAGGGTGGGTTATCTAGGTTATTGTAAGTCTATGTTGGCCTGGTATGGTTCCCAATCAGAGACAGCTGTTTATCGTTGTCTCTGATTGGGGATCATATTTAGGCAGCCATTTCCCCCACTGTGTTTTCTGGGATCTTGTTTTTGTGTAGTGGCCTGTGAGCACTACATGACTTCACGTTTCGTTTGCTCTTTATTGTTTTTCTGAGTTTAATTTGTATTAAACATGTGGAACTCTACGTACGCTGCGCCTTGGTCCGACATTCATTATAATGACCGTGTCAGAGGAAGGCCCAAAAAATTGTCAAAGACACCTGCTGTATTCAGCGCATGTGACAACTAACATTTGATTTGAAATCAAAATTAATTCAAAGTTTATCGTCACATGCACAGGATGCAGCAGGTTTAAACGGTACACTGATATGCTTACTTGGAAACTCTCCTCAACAGTGTAGTACAAATATCAATAATCAAAAGTTAAATGTCAAAGTCAATGCGAAATCAAAATAACAGTAAGTAATAAAAAGTAATATAAAATAGTCATTAAAAAAGGATACATCTCAATGAAACATAGGGACTTCATTAGGCCCTAAGACGGATCCCTGAGGAACCCCCATTGTACAGTTGCTAGAAAATTAGACTGATTGACTCTAACGCACATTCATGGATGGACTACATGAAAAGTCTGTTACAGGTTGTCTGCAGTCTGGGGCATGTGACATCTGTCTGCCTGCATGTCTTTCTGTTCCGAGCTGGCTGTGTAGAGATGATGCCATGTGTTTGTAATCAAGCTACAACACATGGAAGGAGTGTGCGAGCCTGGGAACGCTGGAACAGGAAGACTGAAACTTCCTGGACAACGGCATGCAGGATAGAGACGGAAAGACGGATCCCTTCTTTATTACGGGTGTTTGGCGGCGGGCTTAGATTCACTTTAAGGCGTAGGTCGGGAGATTTATTAAAGAAATATTTAATAGCTGGCGTCTCGGGTTTTGCTTCGCAGGCATGTACACCGTCTCACGAGGCGGCGGTAACATTCAAGTACCTGAAAGAGATCAACTTTAAAAAATGACTATCTAGCTCAATCAGGAGCGATGGAGGAGCTACTTTTCAGGCCTGCAGCCATGTGATACTGATATGATCTAGTTAAACAACAGCTGTTTGTGATTCCAAGGGAAATTATGAGGAAGATTCCCCATGAGATGCCAGCTCCATTTATCTAAATGAGGTGTCTTTTGTGTCGGTTGGGGGGAGAGCCCCTCCCTCTCATAAAAATGCAGTACCTGTTCTTCTCCTCTTCTGCAGATAACATTACAGTGTTGCCCAACCAGTTGTTCCCTCGTACACTGTTGCTCATAACACTATCTCAGTGTGAGAGTGGATGAGTACAGAGGTGCCTGGCTGGGTGGTGTATTGAAATGATTAGTAGGCTGGTTTTTTACGATGCCTGCCTGCTCGGGGCTTGTGAACGCTTGCCTTACACAGGGCTTGCTGTGGTACTCTCCCAGGCTCCACCCTTCAGCCATTCCAGGCCCCAGCAGTGCTACAAATATAAATCCCAACCAAAGTGATGCAATAGAGGCAAATTAAAGAGGTTGAAGTTATCAGGAAGGCTGGCGTTAGATATTATAGTAACCCCAGTAAATTCCATTTGAAAACCACTTTTTCCAATACATTTTTTGGGATTCCTGCTACCCTTGTGTCGTCTTTAATCCGTGTCGGATACTTTGCTTCAGGTTTTTCAGATTTAAGAAACTCAGAATTGGACATTGATTTCAACAAGAATTTATACACTTTGAGTAAAGTGATGAATATGCAAACAGTTAGTAAATGTTGGATTTATCAAAGTGAACAGCTGCTTTATCACATTGATATTAGCTGGAGTATATAGAAGGTGATGACGTAGGCCAAAGCAGGCTGTTTATGTGTGGAATCCAAAGGTAAACTTTCTCCTTTCTCTCCCCTCAACTCTATTTTGTGGGGTTGTATTGCCGCTGTTCCGTGTTAAGAGCTTGTAGCAGGCAACACATGGGTGTGTTTAATTACGGTTATATGGCCACCATAAACAGAGTCCCTATTTTGGGTAAGGATTCTTTATGGGAACTTAAAAAATTAAGCACTTTCTTTGAAGTGTAAAACATACTGTGGTACAAATAGTACAAGCTGTGGAGTAAAATCCATTCAAATTATATTTACCTTTTTCCTATAAAACACCTGAGTTTGATGTCTAACTTTATTGTCCTAGTAGAAGTATTAATTGGTTATTTAAAAAATATTATATAGGCCTACATATGAGTTTTATATACTGAAATGCACATTGGCAACATATATATGTGTTCTTGATAGGTAGTAAGTTTTACGTTCCTCAGCGTACACATCACGGACAAACTGAATTGGTCTACCCACACAGACAGCGTGGTGAAGAAGGCGCAGCAGCGCCTCTTCAACCTCAGGAGGCTGAAGAAATTCGGCTTGTCACCAAAAGCACTCACAAGCCTTTACAGATGCACAACCGAGAGCATCCTGTCGGGCTGTATCACCGCCTGGTACGGCAACTGCTCCGCCCACAACCATAAGGCTCTCCAGAGGGTAGTGAGGTCTGCACAACGCATCACCGGGGGCAAACTACCTGCCCTCCAGGACACCTACACCACCCGATGTCACAGGAAGGCCATAAAGATCATCAAGGACAACAACCACACGAGCCACTGCCTGTTCACCCCGCTATCATCCAGAAGGCGAGGTCAGTACAGGTGCATGAAAGCAGGGACCGAGAGACTGAAAAACAGCTTCTATCTCAAGGCCATCAGACTGTTAAACAGCTACCACTAACATTGAGTGGCTGCTGCCAACATACTGACTCAACTCCAGCCACTTTAATAATGGAAAAATTGATGTAAAAAATGTATCACTAACCACTTTAAACAATGCCACTTTTATATGTTTACATACCCTACATTACTCATCTCATAGGTATATACTGTACTCGATACCATCTACTGCATCTTGCCTATGTCGTTCTGTATCATCACTCATTCATGTCTTTATGTACATATTCTTCATCCCTTTACACTTGTGTGTATAAGGTAGTTGTTGTGAAATTGTTAGGTTAGATTACTCGTTGGTTATTACTGCATTGTCGGAACTAGAAGCACAAGCATTTCGCTACCCTCGCATTAACATCTGCTAAACATGTGTATGTGACAAATAACATTTGATTTGAGTTGATGTATAGGAATGAGACAAGGTGCAGACCATTTCCAGAAATATAACCAGACTGAAGTACTTTTGGCGAGGAGTCAGTCGCTGGGGTTTTGGCTGGAGGTATTTGAAACTTAATGCGGTGAGATGTGGTAAATTGTATCATTCAACCGCACTTACCATTACTGTCGAATATTACAAATATGAGGCGAGCAACCAACCATGTTGATGTAGGCCTGAGTATGCACAGTATATTATCTATAGATTGAATGGCACTTTTTTAGGGGAATTTCTGAATGCTCTGGATAATAATATATAACTTAGTTCTATAGACTAAGAGGGAACTAGTCGCCTAGCTGAAACACCAGAATTAACTGGCCATTCGAAGTATGTGAATTAAACCTCATTCAGATGGAACTTGTAGTTTCTAGTTGGATGCCGCTTCATGCATGAACACAATTGTCAGCTAACGAAGATAGAAAGTGTGATGTGGCGTGCCTCCATTTTGCTCTCAAGAGAGAACAGGAAAAAAACTCCTCGCTGGCCATTCATTAAGCTGTGACTTTTGCATTCTGCATCCAATGCTAAAGGTTCTAGCAGCTGTTAAAGAACTTGCAAAAAAAATATTTCCTTACCAAATTCCACACTGGCCACCAGTACTCCCGCAAATATCCACTCATTCATCAAATCAATCATTCCTCTCCCATTCACAAAGATATCCCCCAGCCCAGCAGACATGTCTGTTGGAGACATCACAATGGTTCAGCAAGCAAACATACTTCCCTAGGCCCCTTGGGAGAAACACAGGCAGTCGCTTCACAGAGAGAGAGAATGAGTCGCCCTGCTACTCCAGCGGTTCTCTACAACCCCCCGCCCCCTTCTAGTCTTTCTGTTTTTTCACTGTGCACTTTCCACATATAACGTTAGACTAGAACATCACTCACATTTCTCCAACCAGTCGTCATTAATTTGGATGTGTTATCAATGTGTTGTCGTTGACCTGTGTTGATTGCAAAGAGTAATTGTTCAGCGATTACATAGTGGTACCCTCCTGTTGTCAGAAAAATATTATTATTATTACATCATTGCAATTTGTGTAATTATGTGATACACTGCAGTCACTGCACACTGAAGGAAAAAGACTGATGGTCCAGTATATGTCACTGGGCATAGCATGGTTATTGTATAGAAGTCATATGCATAGCTAATTAATGAACTATAGCTTACCCATTGGCATGTCACTTTTACAGTACTGTACAAAAAGAACACATTTGAGACACAGTTAACAGTCAGTTTAGGAGGTCTGAGCCATGGATGTGTGAGGTTATCTTCACCTACAGGATCACACTGGAGGAAGGCTGGCACTACCCTGATGGGCACACTCTGCCAGCCCTGTCGTGGTAACTCACTGATATGAGGTGGGCACCCATCCTTCACCTGTGCGCCAGCCTTCCTGGCACCTTCTGGGGGTCGCTCGCCCTGTCCACCCTTCCTCCTCCCGGCTGAGGCTGAGATAAGAGGCTATCCGTCATCCACTGGGCCGCATTAAAATTTAACTCTGGTTACCGAGTGTGGTCATTCAAACTTTTATCTCAAACCTTCTTTATCTTCTTTTCATTAAGTTCTCAAGCACTAATAGCTTCTGAGCTCTCCGGGTAAGGATGATGTTCTGAATAATGAAAGCTCATTATTTCTCCACAGAATGCTTGTTAATTCAAATGATGATATTAAAACTATAGTAGCCTTTGGCAGTGGGGTGATTTCTAGCATACTTTATCATGTATCAATATATACTCTGTTTGTCAAAACTGCCCAGGGCTCGGGCTGACATTCTCTCTCCCGAGGAGTCAGGTGCTTCAGCAGGCCTGCAGACTACTCCAAGGTGACAACTCGCAGAGTTTGTGCCTTTAGGAAACAGAGGGATGGAGGGAGGACGAGAGGATGGAACTCAAAGTGCCATCTCCCCCGTCCTCCCTCGATGTCGATTCAACATCCCTCCATCACACGCTCGCTCACGTGAACACATTTGTCATCCTCATCTGCCTTGGCTGATGTGTGCACATGTGCACAGACACACACACACACACTCAGGAACACTCATGACCATTAACCTTTAAATACACCATTCCAGTATTTTATCTTGGAGACGTGCCTACGGTTCTCAGCATTATAATTTGGTAAGTAATTCTGATTTTTCTCCTCATCTCTTCATACTTCTCCACATCTTGGCTACCGTAAAGCCTCTGAAGCTTGGGTGGAGAAATAGGGATTTTATTTGGTAAATCTTCCTTGTTTGCATAACACGCAACATCCGAGTTCTTTGTGTTTGCTTATTAAGGCCACATTAGAGCTGTGTGCGCTGCTCTTTACGGCTCTCCAAACACGTCTCCTTGCAGGATGACAAGTGTGACTCTGACCTTTACTCCACTACAGAGAATGCTTTTGACTTGCTCTATTTTCCTGGAATGCCTGTCAATTCACACAGTGCTCTGTTCTCTTTGTAGATTCACCCGCCAACTGTGTTTAGGAGAAGACAAACCAAAACATTATGAGATAAAGAGCATCCCAATTTATTTTTAATTTTTATGAGAGTTCAATCATTTGAATATCTCTAAAGATCTATTATACGCTATAAAGACCTTGTTCTACACCAGTATCACCTGAAGCAAACGTTTAAGTTTTGGCGTCTCCCAAAATGCCTGTGGTTCTGCTCTTAAAAATGCATGTCTTGGGGATAAATGCGCTGACAACACTTTTATTTTGGAGGGTATATTTATGTAAAGAGAAAGACAATGAAAGAGTGGCATTTGAAAGGCCTTGGGTGTTGAAGATGACACAGTTTGATAGGTGCGCTCAGTTGCTCAGAACCTTATGCCCTGTTGTTGACAGCGGGCCAGCTACAGTACGGCGGCAGGAGTAACGTCATGTCACGACTCCTGTGAGAGCCAGAGGGACCTGGAACTCAGACAACATGCCGTTCCAGCCCGACCGGTTCCCTCCTCCCCCATACTTTACACCCCCGGGCTTAGCCTAGCCATAGGCAGCCATCGGTGGCTTCGGGCTTCAAAAGAAAAGCCATGCTGCCCCGTCAAGAAAGGTAAGTCAGACTGCAGGGAAACAGAGTCGCATCCTGAGGGCTACTCTGTTCCCATGCAGGGTGGGGTAGGTTGGGGTGAGGTGGGGCAACGGGGGAGGAGTGGTGTGTTGGAATATGCATAGGTCACACAAGTGGCTATTTAAGGTTAGTTGCGTTAAGAGGTCACCCAACAGCTCCTGCAGCCCCTACCTACCACTCTTTAGCCCTTTTCTACTCGCAGGACTCCCCCCCCCTCTCTGGCCCTCTCATTTTCTTTAAAAGCTTTTAAAGAAATAGAGTGAATAATCTGAGGAATGGCAAGTAGCCAGGATTAATGGAAACCGGGGGTTAGGCACGCTGTGCTACACACCGTACTGGGCTGGCGCAGGCTGGTACTCAGAAGCGGGCAGTGTGGTGGTTGTGGAAGCTACTCTCTTAGATAATAGGACTCCGAAGGGGTTCTTTGGCTGTCCCCATAGGAGAACCATTTTTGGTATCATGTAGAACCCTCTGTGGAAAGATGGAACCCAAAAGGGTTCTACCTGGAACCATAAAGGGTTCTCCTATGGGAACAGTCGAAGAACCCTTTTAGGTTCCAGAGGGCACCTTTTTTTTCTAAGAGTGTGCGTCGTTATGCCGCCACGCTGGTGAGGCTCTAGCCAGCAGAGGGACCAATGCAGCCAGCCAGGCTGTGGAGTTGCTATGAAGTCAGAGCTGCTCCATGCCTGACAGTCCTAACGGGGGCCACCACCTGTGCGTGTATGCACGCCATGCACGGCAGAAATAGGGGCCACTCCTATGCAGATGTAGCTCGTCAGTCTGGGCGCCCGCCGTTTTAGTCAGAGAGAACAAACAGATGTTTCTGGGGATTAGTTCTGCCTCTCTCTCTCCGACTGCCTCCACACTTATTCAACCTGTCACTTTCAGCACACCTCAGGAGGCCGCTTGACTAGATAAGGGGGATCCGGTTTTTGTCATGCCTCTGTCAGCGTGCTGACGTGTGTTCTGGAGCACAGGTAAACACAGTCTCTTACTGAGCGTGCTCAGAGGGCCCCGGTGCAATCACACAAAAAGAAGCTAGCGCTAATTAGCGAGGTGTGGAGTGATTTCCCAGAGATCACCAGCAGTACTCTTGGTACGCTCAGCTTTCACACCCAACACTCCTAACACACATTGGAAAACACAGGTGTTGGTTCTGTTAACCTATATATAAAATATTGTATTTCCACAATATTCTACAGTATCATTATACTTATTAAACATAACTTTGCCAATAACTTATGTTCCTTGATAGCATGAATTTTTGACCTCTCACAAACCAAAACAAACTATGTCAATTAATTGTGATATTAGAATGCACCTCTGAGTGAGAGTACTGTTGTCCTGTTCCGTTAATAGCTCTGATTATGTCCGTTGTTCACCATCTCAGGAGACAGGAGTAAGCGTAGGTAGCCAATGTGGCACATCTCTGACACACAATGGCAACTAGAACTTTCTTTCATTGTTCGCTGTGTTTTCGTGTCGCCCGTTTGTCTCCCTGGTTTCTTATAATCTTCTTCAAAAGGTACGGGCCAGCCCCCACTTTCCCTCCCCGCTCCGAAATTCAGTCTGAGTCAAAACACTGTGGAGGTTGTTGTTCTAACTGATAATGGATTTGGTGGACCCCCTGCGGGCATGCACCATTGGCAGATACTGAATACCACTAAAGGATCAATGAAAGGAGGGAAGAGGGGGGGGAGAAGGGAATGGGTGGATAAAACAGAAATCCTGTGGCATCTTCACTATTTCACTAAAACCTGCAGAGTGTTAAAGCTCAACCCGGTAATCTGTTGTTAAGACACAAGGCCTCTCTAATGTTTCCCATCAGCAAGTGGATTATGAGGAGGGAATTGTAATTTACATCAGCTTCACTTTTATGTGTCACTCAGCTTAGAAGTTAATAGTATTTAGCCGAACAATAGCCTGTCACATCGTCTCAATCTGGGGCGTCCAAATCCACAAGTGAGGTTGCCATTGAAGTGCAGGCGTTCCGGGCGCCTAGACAATGGCAGGCTTCGCCGTATTCTCGCTGAGCTAATTACCGTCCCCGTCCCTATCTGCACGCCACACATGTCCACCATTTCTGTTGTTAACACGCATCTGGGTCCCACTGTATCGACAAAGGCCGTTGTCTGCTGCGGTTTCTTCAATAATCACATGAAACGTCAGTGTTTGTTTGTCACAGAGATCCCAGTGCTGTAGTGACATGACCAGACAGAGGTTTAGTGTAAAGCACTCGGGATGATTTTTTATTTGTTCTCTTACCCCTATTGTCTCGCCCAGATTAAGACTAGAGAAGTAAACCCTAAAAAAAATGTCATGTTCGCATCTTAAAAGTTCCAGCCAATGCGTTCTTGAAAAATATCTCACCTTTGAGGAAAATAAGGAATTATCATCTAAGAAGAGATGTTTTGGATGTCTAGGTCTGGGATATTATTATTTTTAAGCAATAAACATCAGAATGTGTTTTAGGTAGGACGGTTATAAGAAGGAAATATAATGGAAGACAAGATTATCTGTAACTTTAGAGGTTTTGTATTTTTCGTCAGATTCGGCCCGCAACTGTCACTGAGTCATGCTAGCTTCAATCAGGTAGTTTTCTTCGGGTTTTTGACACAGGCCCCATAGTTGGACGATGGAAACGATCCACCTCCATCAAACACTGAAAGAAGGACCTGCCTCGCTTCCATGTTGTCACAGGAAAACCAAAGAGAGTCGGCTCCCTATCTGCCCCACAGATATTTTCCCAAGTACCGTCGCCTTGGGGAAGGCAGGTGTGGGGCTCTGAAGTTCTACCTATGGGTTTTTTGGAAGAGTGGTTGGGAGGTGGGCAGGGGAAGAGGGAAAGGGGGAGATTCGTCAAGACATCCTGACATATACGGCCAATCCGATGACATGAGTTATACTCCTCTAAACGAGAAAAGACCACCTGCTTCTAAGACCTCGGCTCTGCTGCAACACGATATGAACGACAAACCATATCTATTATAATGAAGGTAGGTCAGGGCCAGGAATGGGCCAGACTGTGCCCGAGCATCAGACTCCATACTGGACTTGTCTTTCACCAGTAAAGGTGGTAGGTGGACTGAACGAGGGGGGAGCTGTCATTGGCCTAAGACCTCTATTAGCATGTCTCAGTCTTTTGCCACACACACACGTGTGAACCCTGTGCCTAATAATACTCTGAAAGGTATGCGGTAAAGAAAGCGCACAGTCCTGAATAAGTAAAACTCCATTCCACTGCCGTGCTCCATTATTAATAAACAGCAGCCTCATCTTTGATTAAGTTACTCAAGTAGCTCTTCCTGTGTGGATTTTGATTAAGACTCGGCTGTGTCTCAGGAAGCCACCCAAATGGAGGCTCTCTCCTCTCCTTCTGTCTCTATGTATTTTTTAAAACTTTCTCGGTCCCATCTCTCATTCCTTTACCCTCTCTGCCTCTTTCCCTCTCTCCCCGTTTCTCTGTAGTACTCACAAGGTGAGGAAAGACACAGGACTATCCTTTCAGCATTATTTCTGCGGGATTACATTTTATACCACTCAAGTCTGCAAATGCCACAGTGCATTGTGGACACAGTAGCATGGGAGTTTCTCTCTGTTCATACCTGTCTGTCATTATACCATTGATTTATCACAGTGTGTGACACATCAGAGACCTGCTTGGCAAGATACAATGGAATTTAATAGTTTCAAAAGTTTATTTGCCAAGTGCAGAGGTTACAACAGGTGTAAAATATAACAGTGAAAATCTTACCTTGAGAGTTCTTTCCAAACAATACAGTGATGATGATAATAATAATAATAATATACATAGAATAAAACCATTTAAAACAAGAAGTAGGATATAGGTTGAAGAAACATGAGAATGCCAGTATACTGAGTGTACAATACATAACGAACACCTTCCTAATATTGAGTTGCACCCCATTTTGCACTCAGAGCAGCATCAATTTGTCGGGACATGGACTCTACAAGGTGTCGAAAGCATTCCACAGGGATGCTGGCCCACGTTGACTCCAATGCTTCCCACAGTTGTGTTAAGTTGGCTGGATGTCCTTTTGGGTAGTGGATCATTCTTGATACACACGGGAAACTGTTGAGCATGAAAACCCCAGCAGCGTTGCAGTTCTTGACACAAACCGATGCGCCTGGCAGCTACTACCATACCCCGTTCAAAGGCACTTAAATATTTTGTCTTGTCCATTCACCCTCTGAACGGCATACACACACAATCCATGTTTCAATCGTCTCAAGGCTCAAAGATCCTTCCTTAACCTGCCCCCCCATATATACTGATTAAAGTGGATTTAACAGGTGACATCAATAAGGGATCATGTTACGTTCCTCAGCAAGAAAACCAAAAATGTCACTCAAACAGAAGAGGGAATTTACAAAGAGTCACTGACCAACAACCACAACAAAACAGGTGGGGTTTTAGTAGAGGTTCCGAAGGACACTCATGGGGTGCCCACTGAAAGTTGACTAGCAACAACAACTGGAACCTAAAAGACACCCACCATGAGCACCCACTAAATTAGCCCAAAAGAGGCAAACAAAAGAAAAACCCACACCAAACTTAAAGAAAGGTGGAGCAAAACAAAATCAGGGAAATCAGACAAAGGAATGTTTTTTTAGTTGACCCTCCACATCTCTCAAGACTACTGGAGCCCTGGGCCAGCCACTTTTACATAGCACCTGGGCCAGCCACTTTTACATAGCACCTGGGCCAGCCACTTTTAAATAGTACCTGGGCCAGCCACTTTTAAATAGCACCTGGGCCAGCCACTTTTACATAGCACCTGGGCCAGCCACTTTTAAATAGCACCTGGGCCAGCCACTTTTAAATAGCACTTGGGCCAGCCACTTTTAAATAGCACCTGGGCCAGCCACTTTTAAATAGCTCCTTGGCCAGCCACTTTTAAATAGCACTTGGGCCAGCCACTTTTAAATAGCACTTGGCCCAGCCACTTTTAAATAGCACTTGGGCCAGCCACTTTTAAATAGCACCTGGGCCAGCCACTTTTAAATAGCACCTGGGCCAGCCACTTTTAAATAGCATCTGGGCCAGCCACTTTTAAATAGCATCTGGGCCAGCTACTTTTACATAGCACCTGGGACAGACACTTTTAAATAGCATCTGGGCCAGCCACTTTTAAATAGCATCTGGGCCAGCCACTTTTACATAGCACCTGGGCCAGCCACTTTTACATAGCACCTGGGCCAGCCACTTTTAAATAGCACCTGGGCCAGCCACTTTTAAATAGCACCTGGGCCAGCCACTTTTAAATAGCACCTGGGCCAGCCACTTTTAAATAGCACCTGGGCCAGCACAAGCGAAACATCTTCCCACTAACAAGATGGCAACCAGCACAGGTGTAACACATACTGACTAACTAGGTCACACCAATCGGTGCGCCCTACATGCTAACAAGCTATACTGTACGTGCTAGTCCAACCTCCAACCATAAATGGAAAAACCAAAACCTGTAACAGATTTCACCTGGATTCACCTGGTCAGTTTATGTCATGGAAAGCAGGTGTTACTAATGGTTTTTAAACACAGTATATATAGCTCTGTAATATACTAATGGTAATATATACATGGAAACAGTAGTAATAGTGACCAGTAGCTGGATAAATAGAGAGATACTAATGGTAATCAATAATCAATGAACAGCACCGTAGTGGTAGTAATACATCTAATCAGTAATAATTTTATTAGCAGCGTAGGTGTGGGGGGGTGTGTGCGTGTGTGTGAGTAGGAGTGACAGTGAAGGTTTGTGTGTCTGAGTGGGTAGGGACCTGTGGATGGGCATAGAGTCTGTGTGGATAGTCTGTGGGAGAGCAGTATTTATTAGCCATTTAACAAAGTAAACATAGTAGTAGCCATTTGTCTTGTGGCAAGCGGATAGAAGCTGTTTAGGATTCTGCTGGTCAGAGCCTTGATGTGCCAGACGGGAGCATGGAGAACAATCCATGTCTCCGGTGGATGGAGTCCGTTTTCAGACACAGCCTGGCAAGTATGTCCTGGATGGCTGGGAGCTCGCCCCCAGTGATGCGCTGGGCCATCCCCACCACCCTCTGTAGGGCCTTCCTGACGAAGGCGGAGCAGTTGCCATACCAGACGGTGATACAACCAGTCAGGAAACGTTCAATGGTGCAGCTGTAAAAGTTCCCGAGGATCTGAGGGCCCATGCCAAATCGTTTCAGCCTCCTGAGGAAGAAGAGGCACTGCCGTGCCTTCTTGACTGTGCTGGTGTAAGAGGACCATGTTATGTCCTCAGCAATGTGGACACAGAGGAACTTGAAGCTCTTGCCCTCTCCACTGTGGCCCCGCCGATATGGATGGGGATGTGCACCCCACTCTGTTTCCTGTAGTCCACGATCATCTCCTTGGTCCTGCTGACATTGAGGTAGAAGTTGTTGTCCTGGCACCACGCTGCCAGGTCACTGACCTCCCTGTGGGCTGTCTCATCACCATTGGTGATCAGGCCTACCACTGTCGTGTAATCAGTAAACTTGATGGAGTTGGAGTTGTGCGTGGCCACAGAGAAATGGATAAACAGGGAGAACAGAAGGGGGTTAAGCACAACCCCTGGGGGGGCCCTGTGCTGAGGGCCAGTGTGATGAAAGTGTCTTTGCCTACTCTCACCACCTGCATAAAGAATTTGCACCTGTTTTCAAGAGGTAATAAAACATGAAAGGAAGAACAATACATTTTAAATAGATAAACACAGGATATATAGATTAAATGTACATTGTTTTTTCTTCTCTTCCCCACTGAAAATAATTAGTCTAAACTTTGCAGTAAAACCTTGTAATTTTTTGTCATTTTTAGTTTACTTTTGTTATGAAATGTAGTGTTGCGCTCCACTATTTCAGCCGCTATCACTTTGTGAGTTTGAATTTGACACTGCCAAGTGATCATAAACTTCCTTATTATATAAGCTATTATGTCATTTGTCATCTCTTATGCAGTCATCAAACCCCCTTGGAGCAGTTCTCCAGCATTCTTTGACAACAGGGTACATGTTTACCATCCAACCTAGATCATATCATATTACACATTTAAATGAGTGCAAAATGCACTGTGATACAGATACAATAGTTTATTGTAACCTGGGTACAGCTTAGTGATGATTAATTTAGCTTAATTTGTCTGTCTTTGAGACAATGGGTTAGTGGTTGATGGGTATGTAAGAAAACTGGCCAAACTCAACTTCTGTCAGTCCCACTGAAAAGCAGCTCATACGAGTCGTTGGTTGAGTAAGGGGTCTGCATGTCAGACATGGTACAGTATGGTAAAGAATCCCACCAATGCGATGTTATCTAAAACATGTAGCTAGCTCAGTGTAAATCCTATAAGTGCGCTTGGCAAACAAAAATGGCTAGTATGTCAGTCTTGTGAAGGAAACGCCTATTCAGGAGGCAAACACTTCAGTTGGAAGATTAAGATCAGTCATTTAATAAGTCACTAAGTGCTAGTTAAACACACTGATTGTCCTCAGGTGTAACTCCTCATCCTCTCATGCCTGTGTATGTTATGGTAAACGTTAGAGAGCTGCCGTCAGTGTCCCTACCACCTGTTATTCTATAGCTACAGTAGTCGGACCCCTTCTTTTTCCCACATTTTGTTACGTTTACAGCCTTAATCTAAAATGGATTTAAAAAATCCTAAATCTACACACAATACCCCATAATGAATAAGCGAAATCAGGTTTTTAGAAATCTGTGCAAATTTATAAAAAACAAATATATATATATATAAAAATAACTTATTGACATAAGTATTCAGACCCTTTGCTATGAGACTCGAAATTGAGCTCAGGTGCATCCTGTGTCCATTGATCATCCTTGAGATGTTTCTACAACTTGATTGGAGTCCACCTGTGGTAAATTCAATTGATTGAACATGATTTGGAAAAGCACACACCTGTCTATATAAGTTCCCACAGTTGACAAATGCATGTCAGAGCAAAAACTGTGTCATGAGGTCGAAGGAATTGTCCGTAGAGCTCTGAGACAGGATTGTATCGAGGCACAGATCTGGGGAAGGGTACCAGAAACACTCTGCATCATGTAAGGTCCCCAAGAACACAGTCGCCTCCATCATTCTTAAATTTGGAATCACCAAGACTCTTCCTAGAGCTGGCCAACTGGCCAAACTGAGCAATCGGGGGAGAAGGTCCTTGGTCAGGAAGGTGACCAAGAACCCGATGGTCACTCTGACAGAGTTACAGAGTTCCTCTGTGGAGATGGGAGAACCTTCCAGAATGACAACCATCTCTGCAGCACTCCACAAATCAGGTGTTTATGGTAGAGAGGCCAAACGGAAGCCACTCCTCAGTAAAAGGCACATGACAACCCGCTTGGAGTTTGCCAAAGGCCACCTAAAGGACTCGCAGACCATGAGAATCAAGATTCTCTGGTCTGATGTAACCAAGATTGAACTCTTTGGCCCGAATGCCAAGCGTTACGTCTGGAGGAAACCTGGCACCATTCCTACAGTGAAGCATGGTGGTGGCAGCATCACGTTGTGGGTATGTTTTTCAGCAGCAGGGACTGGGAGACTAGACAGGATCGAGGGAAAGATGAACGGAGCAAAGTACAGAGCGATCCTTGATGAAAACATGCTCCAGAGTGCTCAGACCTCAGACTGGGGCGAAGGTTCACCTTCCAACAGGACAATGACCCTAAGCACACAGCCAATACAACACAGGAGTGGCTGCGGGACAAGTATCTGAATGTCCTTTAGTGGCCCAGCCAGAGCCCAGACTTGAACCCGATCAAACATCTCTGGAGAGACCTGAAAATAGCTGTGCAGTGACGTTCCCCATCCAACCTGACAGAGCTTGAGAGGATCTGCAGAGAAGAATGGGAGAAATTCCCCAAATACAGGTGTGCCAAGCTTGTAGCGTCATACCCAAGAAGACTCAAGGCTGTAATTGCTGCCAAAAGTAAAGGGTCTGAATACTTATGTAAATGTAATATTTCCGTTTTTTATAAATTTGCTAAGATTTATAAAAAAACTGTTTTTGCTTTGTCATTATTGGGTATTGTGTGTAGATTGATGAGGCAAAAAAACTATTTAATCAATTTTAGAATTAGGCTCTAACGTAACAAAATATGGAAAAAGTCAAGGGTTCTGAATACTTTCCAAATGCACTGTAAAATACATCTACAGCCACTATATCAGAACTCTGAGTCTACTTGAAATATTGCTGAATGAATGGGGACATGGGGGACTTATCTTGATTATTTTGTTTCTGACGTGCATACTGTACTCGACTGATACTCCACTCTGTCTTCTGTTGCCACTCTTAACACAAGATTGACCTAAAATGACTGAATTCAAGATACATGCCTCAAAATCATTTTTTTGTGATCCTAGCCCGGGTCTCCCGTGCTGGTTTCATGTGTAGATGTGATCCTAGCCTGGATCTCCAGTGCTGGTCTCATGTGTCGATGTGATCCTAGCCTGGGTCTCCAGTGCTGGTCTCATGTGTAGATGTGATCCTAGCCTGGGTCTCCAGTGCTGGTCTCATGTGTAGATGTGATCCTAGCCTGGGTCTCCAGTGCTGGTCTCATGTGTAGATGTGATCCTAGCCTGGGTCTCCAGTGCTGGTCTCATGTGTAGATGTGATCCTAGCCTGGGTCTCCAGTGCTGGTCTCATGTGTAGATGTGTAGTGTAGCGGTAACCCCAGTAGAGTCCTGGTGGTTCACACAGTCCAGGCAGTTGTGTGTGAGTGAGCTCAGGCCACTGGAGCCCACTAGAGTGATGGAAAGGAGGGCACCAGCCCACAGCTCTCTACTGGGAGGACCTGTGCACCTGAGCCCACACAGCTATACAGTCCAGGGGGCTAGGGCAGGGGCCAACTAAAATAAAACCCAAACAAACAAAAAACATAGAAGACACAGATGTGTATGCACATACACAAACACCCACATAAACATATATATAATTGTGTGCTCTGGTCTTACTATTCTCTTTAGTGTCCCTACAATGAGTGACATACGTACAAAATATATTCCACATTCAGACCTCATATGAAGGCATTTCACATCAATGATTCTTCTTATAGGTGACACATGTGAGCGTGCTGGTGTGGCGCTTCACCTAACCACAACATGACAAGTTGGCACGCCAAGTAAGGTGACATTGCGACAGAGGGGGATCAGTGGTGGGGACATGTGTGTGGTGGTGGTGGGGTGACATAGTGTCTGTTTCTCTGTTTCCATGCCTGTGCACAGTTTCCCGCGTGTCAACACAACAAAAGCCACTTGGGAGGCCATCGAGAGCCACGACAGCTGTGGAATATTTGAATGAAATTGTGTTGCGGAGCAGACTTAAGGAGCCACGCTCTGCTTGTAGAAGTAAACAGTGAGGACGAGGTGATGATGTGTCTCTGTGGGGAGATGTTGTTGATGATATGGAGGTGCGGTTACCTCTGCATGTCTTCTGCTCTGTCGCTCTAGACACATGCTGCTTTATTCAAGCCTAAAGTATAGCAATATAGCCTAGTAGACAGATGAGCCCTGAGCTCCGTGACATATTCTAATGGTTGGAATGGGAGGAGAAAACCATATTTATAGATTTATAGAGTAATGTAGCTATGAAGATCTATCAGAGTCCAAATAAGAAATACAGAAACTAAACAGAAAAGCAGCGGTTGACTCCTAATATGGTCAATGGCCTGGAACTGTGTGCACTAAACCACCTGTTTTAAAGAGGGAATAAAACATGAAAGGAAGAACAATACATTTTAAGTGGATAAAGACAGGATATATAGATTACATGTAGATAGTTTTTTCTTCTCTTCCCCACTGAAAATAATTGGTCTAAACTTTGCAGTAAAGTAAAACCTTTGCAAATGTTGAGTTCCACTATTTCAGCCGCTATCACTTTGTAGGTTTGAATTTGACACTGCCAAATGATCATACACTTCCTTATTATATAAGCAATTATGTCATTTGTCATCTCTTATGCAGTCATCAAACCCCCTTGGAGCAGTTCTCCAGCATTCTTTGACAACAGGGTACATGTTTACCATCCAACCTAGATCCTATCATATTACACATTTAAATGAGTGCAAAATGCACTGTGATACAGATACAATAATTTATTGTAACATGGGCACAAATTAGTGATGACTCATTTAACTTCATCTGTCTGCCTTTGAGACAATGGGTCAGTGGCCGGTGGGTTATGTAAGAAAATTGGTCAAGCACGACTTCTGTCAGTCAAACTGAAAAGCAACTCCTACAAGTGTTTGGTTGAGTAAGGGGTCTGCGTGTCAGGCATGGTACAGTATGGTAAAGAATCCCGCCAATGCGATGTCATCTAAAACATGTAGCTAGCTCAGTGTAAATCCTACAGGTGCGCTTGGAAAACAAAAATGTGCACTAAACCAGAGCATGCAAATATAATTCCTGAGCAAGCACAATGATTATTTGAACTGGGACAGGTCAACTGCAATGCACTCCAATGGTGCAGTTGTGGGACCATAGAAAACTGAAGTCTAGCTAGACAATAACCATCCAATGTTTGCTTATCAGCAGACCACTGCTTGTCTTCAGTGTGTATATTCAGTTTTCTATGGTCCAAAAATTGCACCATTGGAGTAAACACAACATCCCTCCATTTCCAAAGAGGCAGGTGTGGAGTGCTGCTCACAACTCATTAGTCCTTGTGTTGTTTGTTACTTTCTTCATTAGCTCTGCTATGTGTGTGTCTATAGGAGACATGCTGGGCCTGGGGGGCTACTCTCTACTCAGACCCAGCCATAGGTCCAGGGTGGTGGGGGGACTGCAGTGTCTCTTTAAGAGATCCCCTATTTCCTCCTCCTCCTCTTCTTCTTGCTCCTCAGTGCTGGAGTTGTGGCTGTGCATCTTTAGCTCTGTCTGTCTCTCCACATTGGTTCTGCTACCACACTGGTGTGTGTGTGTGTGTGTGTGTGTGTGTGTGTGTGTGTGTGTGTGTGTGTGTGTGTGTGTGTGTGTGTGTGTGTGTGTGTGTGTGTGTGTGTGTGTGTGTGTGTGTGTGTGTGTGTGTGTGTGTGTCTTGCTCCCTGGCCCTCTGTGCCTTTGCAGCGAGGAGCAGGCCAGAGCTCTGTGTGCCTGCCTTGGCCCCGGGGGAGCCACCATTGTTCCCCGTCCTGCACGGCCCAGTGGCCACAGATGTTCCCCGTTTGATACCGCTCCCCGCACCCTCTCCTGGATGTGTGGGTGGCCAAGTGGGGCGCCTGTTGCGCCTGCCGCTCGCCTAGCACTCTTTGCCATTTGCTGCGGCACCCAAGCACGTGACACGGCGAGGCGAGCTGTGTTGTCTAATGCTTTAATCCTGTGACCGTGAAGAATAGAACAGAAGTCCCCCGAAGTGGAGAAGAATCAGTGGCGAGGTGTTCATAAAGGGATCCGGGAGCAGAGAAGTGTGTTGCCTTAGAGCTCCTGGAGAAACCGGCTTGGCTTCCAACTGCATCTCAGTATTGAGTTGACTAGAGGATGAAGCGATCTGGTGGGTTTATTGCAACAAATAGGGGTTTTAAAGGAACAACAGATCCATGTGTTGTCACAAGGAAAGAAAGATATTGAGCTTTACTTTAAAACAATTATCTTCGACTCACCTAAGTATGTTGCTGCCGTTTCCCACAATTACAACAATGACTTACCTCTCCCATGTTCCACAATTAGTCCTAAAACAATGAACACATGTTCATTGTTCACACGTTACCCTGTGTTATTAGCATGTATTATTATTATTCTCAGTCATACTGCTAATAACCGGTTGATTGTTGGAAGCTGGAGAGCCAACAGTACTTGCAGTTATTTTTACCTCCTGTCAGTCTTCTATTTCACAATCCTTCTTTTATTCCAACTCCAAACCTTCTCAAATGCTCTCATTCACCACCATACTGTATGTTGCTCTGTGCATGCACATACTGGCCCCCTGGACAGGAATATGAGCAAGCCTGACGATCATCAAGGATCTCACATTGACACACCCTGACGGAGAAACACCTGGTTTATAACTGAGGAAAGACATGGATGGCTAAGACGTTGCTAGCTCTCTCAATGTTGTTTGGATTTTGATCATTTCCAATTCTGGTGAATGCAATGTGAGTTGGTGTACTTCAGTCGTTTGTCGATTGTCATGTCACTCACACTTTTTCCAATTCCAATAGTTCAAATGTACAGAACACTTTATAGAATGTCATGTTTGCGCTACTGCTTTGACTTGTGATATTATGTATAGTACTTTACCTGAATAATGGCAGTTACATCTATACCAGGGATCCAACACGGAAATCCTGTAAAAGAAAGAGGTATTTCTGTGGCCGTACGCCTGAAAGCTCAAGCTGTTCCTCGGAGGGACAGAGTAGTAAGTAGCTCTCTGGCTGCCTGCAGTTTAGAAAAGGACCTCAGAACTGCTACTTGTAATCTAATAAAAGGTTACAGGCCCAGCATAGGAACACGTTATTATGGCCATTGAACAGGGGGAAAGTGTGTCATTTTGCCAGGTCAGGCTTTACTTTATCTTGACGGTACTGAACCTTAAATTCCCGTCAGCCAGGCTAGTCTACACCGTTCTCACATTTCCATTTTAGCTGGCGGGGCGGCTGTGGCGGAGGCCGATGTTTGTTGACTGACTGGTTGGCTGGCTGGCTGGCTGACCTGGAGAAAAGCTCTTCAGCCTTTCTCTAGATTGCATTAATGCGTCGAGCGGAGCAGAGCAGAGCGGGGCGGAGCGGGGCGGGGAGAAACACTCTCAACGTTCAGGGAGATTCCAATCTGTTTAACCGGGTTCCATGTTCTGTATAATAAACTGTCATAAGTGTCAGTGTTCCTCTCCCTTGGGGGGGATGGGCGCTACATTGGCGGCAGCACTGGGAGAGGCCTCAGAGGCAGTGGGATTTATCAAAAGGAGCGTAATACTCTTTCAGACAGGCACAATGCCGGGTGCATGGGCCACAGGCAGACAGTTGATTTCTGAGACAAGGGGATATGTTGATGGTTGAATGTTGAGGACTGGACCTGAGCTTCCAGAACACACACATGGTTTGAAAACCACAATCAGATTATGGTATTAGGCATACGTTTACCGGGAGCCTTCCTCGGTATTGTTCACTAAGCACCTAGTGGATTGGAAATAATCTCGCTGCCATAAATAATGGCATATAATAAGTATCCAATAATAAGTTCCATTCATATTGTTGGTGGAGTGCTGCCCAATGCATTGTTTTTGTTTGGGATTACAGTATGGCCAAAATGGGCAGAAATATTTAAATTGGCCTATTATGAGATTATGCTAAATGCATTGCAGCTTCATGCCTACAAATACCAAATACTGTATCTCGCCACGAATGGAAAAATATGGTTTGTTGCTAATCATAATAATTCCATGTACAGAGCCGTAATTGAATGTGCATAAATGAGGTATAATTGTCTCTTGTTCATTCATCTCAGCAATGCACTAATCATTTGGATTCCCTTGGCTGCTGTACTATGCTGTTTTCCCTTTATTTTGGTCAGGGCTGAAGCCTCAGATTTTCATTTATTTATGGTTGCAAAATACATTCAAACTGTGCAAAATGTTGATCTTCAAAAAATGTATACAAAAAAATAGAATTGAAGAAATGTATATATACAGTCCCTTGCAAAAGTATTCAGACCCCTTGGATTTCTTAAAGTGGGATTAAAATTGATTTAATTGTCTTGTTTTGTCAACAATTTGCACAAAATACTCTGTCAAAGTGGAAGAAAAATGACATATGTATTCAGCCCCTTTGTTTAGGCAAACCTAAATTAGTTCAGAAGTAAATGTGTCTTAACAAATCACAGAAAAAGTTACATGGACTCACTCTGTGTGGAATAATAGAGGTTGGCATGATTTTTAAATGACTAACCCTTCCTCTGTCCCCCATACCTACAACATCTGTAATATCCCTCAGTCAGGTACTGAATTTGAAGCACAGATACAACTACCAGGGCTGGCTCTAGCCTTTTGGGGGCTCGAAGCAAAATTGAGTTTCCTGCCATACTACACATGGGGCAATTCTACACATTATGACATCGGTCTGAGAGACATTTTTGCAGTTTGGAAGCAAATTTCCTGCAATTCTACACATTTTGCCATGACTTATACAATGTCAATATGAAATCTGAGTAATAGTGACTTACAAAATCAATGGGGGCCCCCTGGAGGTCAGGGCCCCGGTCGGTAATTCGAACCATGATTACTACAAGTTTGGATAGCTGACAAGACTAATTTACCAATCCCCAAAAAATTGCTGACATGGCAATGTTAATTTTCTCAACAATCATTTTGATTGTTGGTCAATTGGTCAATAACATGTTATTCCTGACTAAAGCGAGAACAAGACAATGCACACTGGGAAAAAATTATAACTATTACAAATTACTTTTCAATTTAGTTGACGAAAATGTGACGAGACAAGAATTCCACGTGAGACTAATGGACATTTAATTTGACATGAAGCTCCTTTTCATCTGTTTTGTCCAATCAGAAGCAGGCAGCATAGTTCATAGCATAGATCTCCAATTGACATCTTTCAGTTGCGCGGTCTGATTTGGGGCGGCAGGGTAGCCTAGTGGTTAGAGCATTGTAACCGAAAGGTTACAAGTTCAAATCCCCGAGTTGACAAGGTACAAATCTGTCGTTCTGCCCCAGAACAAGGGCCGTCATTGAAAATAAGAATTTGTTCTTAACTGACTTGCCTAGTTAAATAAAGGTTAAAAAAATCCGCCCACACAGCTCCCATGCGGTCACTTCTGTCACTCACCAGGTGACTTCACTTGTAACTAACCTCAACTATATGAAACCATGTTTACTCTCTCTCTTACTTTCATGTAGGCTATTTTTGCTTTGATCACATCAGAAGCTCTATTTTACCATGTGTGCTGTTATTCATTCAGCTGTGTTGCTACTCTCGCGCCGCAGTCTGCAAATGCAAGTTGCTTTTGCTTTTCTTGTGTGCTATTTGTGCTATTAGGAGTACAGTAATTCTGTCATTTTTGTAAAATTCTCTCCTTTTCAGGGAAACCTGTCACGCCTTGGCCATAGAGAACCTTTTTATTCTTTATTTTTGTTAGGTCGGGGTGTGACTAGGGTGGGTAATCTAGGTTGTTTTATTTATATGTTGGCCTGGTATGGTTCCCAATCAGAGGCAGCTGTTTAGCGTTGTCTCTGATTGGGGATCATATTTAGGCAGCCATTTCCCCACTGTTTTTTTGTGGGATCTTGTTTATGTGTAGTTGCCTGTGAGCACTCCATGGCTTCCGTGTCGTTTGCTCTTTATTGTTTCTGTGCGTTTCACAAATAAAAAGATGTGGAACCCATATCACGCTGTGCCTTGATCCGAATGTTATTTCGACGATCGTGACAAAACCACGTATTTACCCCCTTGACAGTTATGATGGGGAGAAAATCTGAGCTGTAAATTGTTTAACCTGTAGCCAAGGCTTTATAGCCTATATGGTTACTTTATGGTTAGCATTGGTTACAATCTGCCATATCAATGTTGCCAGCCAAGGCAAACGAGGAGATAGTAGGCCTAGTTGTACAAGGCTATCTGAATGTGCACATGATGGAAGTTGGAGGTAGCATGATAATGAATTGTTTAATAGGCAAAAATGCACTGACTATTTTGTGACTAAAATGTCTGTGACTAAAACTAGACAAAAATGTAAGTTAAGATGAGTTCCCTAAAAATGTGCTACATTTAAAAAGTAAATACTTTGGGGGTCGGGGGCCCCCTAGCGGCCGCGGGGCCCTAGCGTTCGCTTATGTTGCTTATGCCTGGAACCGGCCCTGAGAACTACAAAGACCAGGGAGCTTTTTGAAAGCCTCATAAAGGGGCAGTGATTGGTAGATGGGTAACAATAACAAATCAGACATTGAATATCTCTGTAAGCATGGTTTAGTTAATTATGCAGTGCATTATGTATTAATCCACCCAGATACAGTCGCCCTTCTGAACTGAGCTGCAGGACAGGGATGAAACTGCTCAGGGATGTTAGCATGAGGCCATTGGTACAGAGTTCAATATCTGTGATGGTAGAAAACTGAGGATGGATCAACAACATTGTAGTGGCCACAATAATGATCTAATTGACAGAGTGAAAATTTACACTGGATGACATTGAATGTTCCTGAGTGGCCTAATTCCAGTTTTGACTTAAATCTGCTTGAAAATCTATGGCAAGACATAAAAATGGCTGTCTAGCAATGATCAACAATCAACTTGACAGAACTTGTAGAATTTTTTTAATAATTTGCCAAAGGTGAAATAATGTGCCAAATGTATTGACTCAGGGGGTTGAATACTTATATAATCAAGATATTAATAAATATTTTACAAATGTTAGAATTGTTCTTACACTTCGACATTGGAGTATTTTGTATAGATCGTTTCTGTTTTTTAATTTATTTTTTATATTAAATCAATTTTAATCTCACTTTGTAAAACAACAAAATGTGGAAAAAAGTCAAGGGGTGTGAATACTTTCTGAAGGCACTGTATACGACCTTGTAATGGAAGCACACAGACCTTCTCCGAACATTAAGTTTTATATTCATATCAGTATCACATTCTCCGTCCGCCGCCATAGTGTCTTCTATTCCCTCCTAGATCTGAATACACTGGCCCTGCTCCCCTGTGTTGGTGTTGTATCAGCCGTGTTTGGATAGCTAATGAATAGAGTAGGAGGGAGATGAAAACAGCAGCATGCCCTGGCGTGATGGAGGAACCGAGTGTCAGTGGCTTTGTCCTATCAAAAAGAAATCAGCTTCGGCAACACTCCGGGTGCAGAAATGCGCATCTCGTCGGGTTTCACGGCAGAGATTGCTTTCACCTGCAACCCCTGAGGCATCACACAACACACAGAAAGTCTCTCTCTCTCTCTCCCTCTTTCTCTCCCCTATCTCACTTTCTCTGACTACAATGGAATCATATTAGCTCCGACCATGCATTCTCAAACACATATTACGTGGGAACACCGGACAGTGCAGAAAATCACAATTATAATCGCATACATTTAGGGGGCCTTTGTTCCTCTGTGTTTCTGCGTGTGTGCGTGTGTTTTCGCGTGCATGTGAAAGGGAGAACGAGAGAGAAGCTGGAATTTTGTTGTCAAAAAGGCACATCTGTATTTAGTGCTAGACAGATATCCTTGACTTGACAGGTATACAGTCATTATCTGCTTGTCATATGTCGCCCGGGGCCTCCGTGGAGCTCCAAACCCCAGGTTCCCATGTATCAGAGAGAGCCTATTAGCTTACCTGCTTCCAATTCAAAGGCTATCCCCAACCAAAAGACGCCAAGAGGACAAAACAAGGTGTCATATTTATGAATGTGTCAGCAGGCCCAGAAATGTAGCGTTTTGAGGAATGGGCCTGACAAGCTGCATTCTGGGCTTTTACAGTGAAGAGAAATGATATCTTCGCCACGGCAGGTGAAACCAGAAGCCTGGTGCAGGAAAAGGATTGTAAATCGCCCAGGCATTATGGAGGACCCCAATTAGACAGGAAACTTGAACTTCTATGTAAAGAGGAGAGGAGTATCCAGTATTCCTTAATCACTTAACTTTCTCTGGGTTGAGTGGAGTTAAGGGTGAAGGAGCTGTGTGTCTGTGTGTGTACATGTGGAATGTGTGTGTGTTGGGAAAGGGGGATACAGTTTCCTCTTCTACTGTATTGTCAGTAAATGAGGGTAATCTTAACCAATGAGCTGGTCCAGTTGTAGTTGGAGACCCCAACAGAGGTCTGCTTCAAACAGGAGTCCTAACTTTACATGCTCTTCTACAGAGCCATTTCACTCCATATTCCCATGCTATGCTAATTCAAGATGGCAAGTCTCCAAATATTGACATGTACAAGAATGGCAGGTTCAGCATGGGGATAAAAAAGTGTGTGGGGGGAGGGTTCTATGTGCTACTTTGAAACAGGTGAATAGGGAAAGCAGTCCAAGCAGTTCCATCAGTCTGGTCTGGTGGGTCTGTTCCTTACAGCCATGTGGCACCTGGGAGGGACATTTAGCAGCATAACTAATGGCAGCCCCCCCGCCCGCCCACACATTTTGGTTTTTGTCCTACTTATTGAACTTTGACCCTTGGTGCAGACTATATCTGAGGACCCAGCGGTGGGGAGGTCGGCCTCACACCACTAGGGAGGGGCCAGGTGGCCGAGGCAAACAGAGGAAAATGTGTCTCTGTCATATTGACGTGCCAGGCGCCAGATCTACATTAGCACCTTTGCCTGTACCGCTCCCGCACTTGAAGCTAGGGCCAGAGTGGTGAGAGAGTTTGGCTTTCAGAGAAATTGTGTGCATGGGTGAACGTGCCTGTGTCTGTTCCTGCCTGTTTGTGTTTGCATGCATTTGTATACAGTTTGGAATGGCATGAATGCTTGATCCCGTAGCGTAAAAGCCATATACATGTTATTATGACTGTTTGAGGTGACTCTGCTTGACGCATTTTACATTTACATTATCCAGAGCGAATTACAGTTAGTGCATTCATCTGAAGACAGCTAGGTGAAGCAATCACTTATCACAGTCAGTCATAATAAGTATGTTTTAAATAAAGTAGCAAAAAGTCAGAGCTAGACACCATTCAATGACTTTCCCGAACTTCAAGGCAAGTTATGAAATTAAAAAAGAAGGTAAACTTGCCGATATTTTCTATTTGCATATAACAAGTGAACAACACAATGAAAATACATTATCACTCTGATTTTCTCACAAGAAATCAAGCTGGCAGTAGCTACAAGTGAAAGCACAGACTGTTTAACAACAGGCTAGCTAGGGAGGTACAGTATAAATCTTTTTTACATCAGTATTTTGCCTGAATTTTCTTTCAAGTCTGCCTCATGATGCCATCCTGAAGCCAAAGGCATTAGAGGTTGGATCAATACAATCTTGGAGCTCAGAATTTATATCACGAGCAAGGCTATTGATCTTATCAACAGTTGAAAGTTTCTGGGGGGGGCTGTATATTTTCACAAAACATCCACACACACAGACCTACTAAGTACAGACTGGCTGAACTTTATATTGGGATTGCTCTACTTTTCAAAGGAAAATAGGATAGCAGAAGGAAAAGGCCTATTGCTTTTTTAAAACTAGTTTACAAATGCATTTAGAATTAATAATAATAATGAAGTAATAGTTGTATGTGTAGCTTGTTTAGCATCATTGGTCTCTATGATTGGTACTGTACATAAGCAGCCTAGCCGACCATCACCGTCCCCTCTCCCCACTCCCCTTCCTCCCAGCCAGGGTCAGCCCACTGTCTCTATCCGGGTCAACCACGGCAGCCTGGCTGAAACCCGCGCCTTTTCCTCCCTTCTTCCCCAGTGTCCTGTCTACACACAGACACACACACCACATATCGACAGGGTCGTGGGAGATGGACAGGTGTCCTGCTCTGTAGCTGTGGCCTCTCCAGGGGTCATACAGAAAAGCATGCAGCTGGTCAGGCATCCCACTCCAGGTCCCCCACTCTCAGCTGCAGCCAGACAAGGCCAGCACCCACTGAGGGTGGGAGGGTGGGAGAAAGAGGGGGGGGGGGAGTGAGGGATGATGGGACAGAGAGAGAGAGGGAGGGGAGAAGGAGGGGAGAGGGATGATCTATGGAGGCTGGGGCTGAGGCCTGTCAGAGGGACAGGGACAGTGGTCTGGGCAGTGACAGCTAGGCTGATGTTGATGCAGCTTCCCTCCCTCTCACATGTCTGTAGGCTGCTGTTCTCAGCTAGATACAATGAGTGATTACAGGGCCTCGTCTCAGGTAGAATACTGTCTTTGGAGGTGGTCCAACAGTGCTCCGGGAAAGGTGTTGCCTATAATATTATAGGAATCTGTGTGTCACCATGGTAAACTTTATCAAGTCACCCAAATTGGGATTAAACTGAGCAGGCGTTGGGCTTTTGTTTGAATCGAATCAGTTTAACATATAATTTTAATTATCTTCATCATTCCTTAGTATTAGTAGATGATTATGAACGTGTTATTTCACATGCTTCGTTGCTGAACATGAACATCTCCCTGAAGGAGGGGGTTTTGCCTCCTGGTGCAATGGATCATCATACACTTCAATGACTAACTGCGGAATCACTCACTGATCATCAAGGTTGGACCTCGGGGCTGTGTAATTCATAGATACAAATGTCATTATTAAAATCATGTCTGTCCTTCCGTCTGTCTCTCCATCTGCCCTTCTGTTTGTCTGTCTGTCCGTCTGTCTCCCAATCTGCCCTTATGTCTGTATGTATGTATGTCTGTCTGTCTCTCCCCATCTGCCCTTCTGTCTCTCCCCATCTGCCCTTCTGTCTGTCTGTCTGTCTGTCTGTCTGTCTGTCTGTCTGTCTGTCTGTCTGTCTGTCTGTCTGTCTGTCTGTCTGTCTGTCTGTCTGTCTGTCTGTCTGTCTGTCTGTCTGTCTGTCTGTCTGTCTGTTATAGAGGGTTTGCTTAGGCCTGTCTGTTATAGAGGGTGTGGTTGCGCCTGTCTGTTATAGAGGGTATGGTTAGGCCTGTCTGTTATAGAGGGTGTGGTTAGGCCTGTCTGTTATAGAGGGTGTGTTGGGCCTGTCTGTTATAGAGGGTGTGTTGGGCCTGTCTGTTATAGAGGGTGTGGTTGGGGCTGTCTGTTATAGAGGGCTTGGTTGGGCCTGTCTGTTATAGAGGGTTTGGTTGGGCCTGTCTGTTATAGAGGAAGTGGTAAGGCCTGTATGTTATAGAGGAAGTGGTTAGGCCTGTCTGTTATAGATGGTGTGGTAAGGCCTGTCTGTTATAGAGGAAGTGGTTAGGCCTGTCTGTTATAGAGGAAGTGGTTAGGCCTGTCTGTTATAGAGGAAGTGGTTAGGCCTGTCTGTTATAGAGGAAGTGGTTAGGCCTGTCTGTTATAGAGGAAGTGGTTAGGCCTGTCTGTTATAGAGGAAGTGGTAAGGCCTGTCTGTTATAGAGGAAGTGGTTAGGCCTGTCTGTTATAGAGGAAGTGGGTAGGCCTGTCTGTTATAGAGGAAGTGGTAAGGCCTGTCTGTTATAGAGGGTGTGGTAAGGCCTGTCTGTTATAGAGGAAGTGGTTAGGCCTGTCTGTTATAGAGGAAGTGGTTAGGCCTGTCTGTTATAGAGGAAGTGGTTAGGCCTGTCTGTTATAGAGGAAGTGGTTAGGCCTGTCTGTTATAGAGGAAGTGGTAAGGCCTGTCTGTTATAGAGGGTGTGGTAAAGCCTGTCTGTTATAGAGGAAGTGGTTAGGCCTGTCTGTTATAGAGGAAGTGGTTAGGCCTGTCTGTTATAGAGGAAGTGGTTGGGCCTGTCTGTTATAGAGGGTGTTATAGCTCTACTTTGTGTTTGTTGTCAGATCTGAAAATGAGTGCAGTGCATGCAGTGCATAATGGACTACAACGCTGCAATTTAATTAATATGGTTCAAATGTATCCGCAGTTTCAATAACAGCCTATATGCTTAAAGTCAGTCAGCAAGTTGGATACTTTGTATCAGTGTCTGGTCCCAGTAAACCTGAGCAGTAGTAGCAGTGCAGCTACCATGCAGAGAGCAGGGAGACAAGCCTGCCACTTTGACAACATGCAGTTTTGTACAAGCTCTGCTCATGTAACAGATGCAGATTTTCCCAGGCACCGCAGAGCAGCGCACCGTGCTCGTCAACAGGGACAGCCGCTCAACTGTGCTGGAACAGAATAAATCACTGAGAAACTCGCTTGTCATTTCACCGCCATCCCAACGGTGGCTCGCCGGCGCCTGATCGACTTGATGGCATCATTTTAAAATGAGGGGAAGAGAAAGGCTGGTTCAGCGGGGAAATGGATTGAGTTAGAGCAGGCTGTTCGGGGGCCGCTGTCTAATTTTGAACAAGAGCCTTGGTGGGTTACTGCTGGAGGAATCTGGACAACGGGCTCTTATGCTAGGAGAATTTAAAATGGGTTGCCGGCCACTCTTTTTCTGGTGCGGATAGATGGGGACTACAGAGACTTGTTAGGGGATTGGCTAACCAAATAAAAGGGTGTGAGTGGGACTGTGGGAATGTTCAGGGCTGGGCTGTCACCTGTTAACATGGCCAAGTAATGAATGTAATGTGCTCCTGTTGAAATGTAATCACCTGCAAGTGCATAACAAGTGCAATGCAATCATGCTGTAAGTAGTGCCCTAATTAATACCTTCTCCTTTTCTGGAGCTTACAGATTCACACAGTGTGTTTGCCGCGTTCACGTGTCATTAGCGATTAGCCTTTGATTGAATAACGTGATTCTAATTTATTTGGAAACATGTTTTGTTTTTGGCTTTGTTGTTGATTTTCAGAAACAAACAGCTTTTGACTTTGACTGTCATTCATAGCATCACAAAACATGTATTCATGTTACTATGGAAACCTATAATAAAGATGGCAAAAGATTTGAACAATGCACTACTGTACTAGATCTGAATTAGGCCTACTGTGTCCACAAACATATCCTATCCCTCTCTACCCCTCCAAAAATAAAATCACTTGAGGAAACATGAACATTTGTTCCTATACATGTATGCAAAGAATAACTTCTGAATAATTAGGTTATGATTGGCACATGTGACAATTGATCAATGACCCAGGAAACAATGATTCTAATATTATGACACCCTGGTGGCTTTGTCATAAAAATGAATGCTTAGCAGAGGCATAGATGGACAGGGCTACACAGGAACACACACACACACACACACCCTTCCTCTCTCTCATGCACAAACACACACACATACACACCCTTCCTCTCTCTCATGCACAAACACACACACAGAGGGGAGGTTTCACTCCCAACACACTTCACTCAATCCGTGTATCCCAGCTTTGGGTACAGTGATGGCCAAGTGGAATAGATCACTGATGACTAGCCAGCCAGGCAGATCGGTTTGTCACTCAGTGAAAGGGGATAGATTTGTGTCACTGTCTGTCTCACTGTATGGCTTCCTGGAAGGGGGGGGGGGGGGTCAGGAGGGGGCAGCGGCAGTGCCTCTCACAGGGTTATTCATTACAATCTGTCCAGGAAACCGATAAGGAAGCTCAGCCTGAGACATATTAACCTCCTTTTGAACATCTAATTATAGTCGGTATTTTGACTTTTCCCCCTCTGTTAAAGCTATAAAACTTGGAATTGTAACTGTCAAGTAAACAGCATGTTGACTGGTGAACTCTTTAATGATACTTTGAGCTATCAACAGTTGATATTTGATATTCACTCTGGTGTGGTACATGTTTGGACAAATGTATGTGAAGGGTCTTCTTTTGTGTTGTACTTGATTATAATTTATGCTAACTCTATGCTCGCTTGCGTCTCTATTTAAGAATGTTTTTATTATTTTTTATCAGATAGTATAAAGTGCCTTCGGAAAGTATTCAGACCCCTTGACTTTTTCAAATCAAATACAACAGGTATTTCACCTTACAGTGAAATGCTTACTTACGAGCCCCTAACCAACAATGCTGTTTAAAAAAATAAAGATAATAAGAAGAAGTAAAAGTAACAAGTAATTAAGGAGCAGCACTAAAATAACAATAGCGAGACTATTTACAGGGGGGTACCGGAACAGAGTCAATGTGCGAAGGCAACGGTTAGTTGAGGTAATATGTACATGTAGGCAGCGGTGTAAAAGGGGGGGCACTGCAAATAGTCTGGGTAGCCATTTGATTAGGTGTTCAGGAGTCTTATGACTCTGTTTAGAAGCCTCTTGGACCTAGACATGGCACTCCGGTACCGCTTGCCGTGCGGTAGCAAAGAGAACAGTCTCCGACTAGGGTGGCTGGAGTCTTTGACAATTTTTAGGACCTTCCTTTGACACTGCCTGGAATAGAGGTCCTGGATGGCAGGAAGTTTGGCCCCAGTGGTGTACTGGGCCGTTGACACTACCCTCTGTAGTGCCTTGCAGTCTGAGACCGAGCAATTGCCACACCAGGCAGTGATGCAACCAGTCCGGATGCTCTTGATGGTGCAGCTGTAGAACCTTTGAGGATCTGAGGACCCATGCCAAATCTTTTCAGTCTCCTGAGGGGAAATAGGTTTTGTCGTGCTCTCTTCACGACTGTCTTGATATGCTTGGACCATGTTAGTTTGTTGGTGATGTGGACACCAAGGAACTTGAAGCTCTCAACCTGCTCCACTGCAGCCCCATCGATGAGAATGGGGCCGTGCTCAGTCCTCTTTTTCCTGTAGTCCACAATCACCTCCTTTGTCTTGATCACATTGAGGGAGAGGTTGTTGTCATGGAACCACACGGCCAAGTCTCTGACCTCCTCCCTATAGGCTGTCTCGTCATTGTCGGTGATCAGGCCTACCACTGTTGTGTCATCGGCAAACTTAATGATGGTGTTGGAGTCGTGCCTGGCCGCGCAGTCATTGAGTGAACAGGGAGTACAGGAGGGGACTGAGCACGCACCCCTGAGGGGCCCCTGTGTTGAGGATCAGCATGGCGGATGTGTTGTTACCTACCCTTACCAACTGGGGGCGGCCCGTCAGGAAGTCCAGGATCCAGTTGCAGAGGGAGGTGTTTAGTTCCAGGGTCCTTAGCTTGTTGATGAGCTTTGAGGGCACTTTTGTGTTGAACGCTGAGCTGTAGTCAATGAATAGTATTCTCGCATAGGTGTTCCTTTTGTCCAGGTGGGAAAGGGCAGTGTGGAGTGCAATAGAGATTGCATCGTCTGTGGATCTGTTGGGGTGGTATGCAAATTGGAGTGGGTCTATGGTTTTTGGAATAACGGTGTTGATGTGAGCCGTGACCAGCCTTTCGATGCACTTCATGGCTACAGACGTGAGTGCTACGGGTCGGTAGTCGTTTAGGCAGGTTACCTTAGTGTTATTGGGCACAGGCACTGTGGTGGTCTGCTTAAAACATGTTGGTATTACAGACTCGGACAGTGAGAGGTTGACAATGTCAGTGAAGACACTTGCCAGTTGGTCAGCGCATGCTTGCAGTACAAGTCCTGGTAATTCGTCTGGCCCTGCAGCCTTGTGAATGTTGACCTGTTTAAAAGGTCTTACTCACATCGGCTGCGGAGAGCATGATCCCACAGTCTTTCAGAACAGCTGATGCTCTCATGCATGTATCAGTGTTACTTGCCTCGAAGCGATCATAGAAGTAGTTTAGCTACTGGGCAGCTCTCGGCTGTGCTTCCCTTTGTAGTCAGTAATGGTTTGCAAGCCCTGCCACATCCGATGAGCATCAGAGCCGGTGTAGTACGATTCGATCTTAGTCCAGTATTGACGCTTAGCCTGTTTGATGGTTCATCGGAGGGCATATCGGGATTTCTTATGAGCTTCCGGGTTAGAGTCCCTCTCCTTGAAAGCGGCAGCACTAGCCTTTAGCTCAGTGCCGATGTTGCCTGTAATCCATGGCTTCTGGTTGGGGTATGTACGTACGGTCACTGTGGGGACGATGTCATCGATGCACTTTTTGATGAAGCCGATGACTGATGGGGTGTACTCCTCAATGCCGTCGGAGGAATCCCGGAACATATTCCAGTCTGTGCGAGCAAAACAGTCCTGTAGCTGACCAATTTTATTGATCTAGTGACTGTTGCTTCCTGCTTTAATGTTTGCTTGTAAGCAGGAATCAGGAGGATAGAATTAAAGTCAGATTTGCCAAATGGAGGGCGAGAGAGAGCTTTGTATGTGTCTCTGTGTGTGGAGTAAAGGTGGTCCAAAGTTTTTTCCCTCTAGTTGCACATTTAACATGCTGATAGAAATTTGGTAAAACGGATTTTAGTTTCCCTGCATTAAAGCCCCCGGCTAATAGGTGCGCCGCCTTTGGGTGAGTGTTTTCTTGTTTGCTTATGGCGGAATACAGCTAATTCAATGCTGTCTTAGTCCCAGCCTCTGACTGTGGTGGTATGAAAACAGCTACGAAAAATACAGATGAAATCTCTCTAGGTAGGTAATGTGGTCTACAGTTTATCATGAGACACTCTACCTCGGGCGAGCAATAGCTTGAGACTTCCTTAGATATCGTGCACCAGCTGTTATTTATAAAAAATATATATAGTCTGCCGCCCCTTGTCTTACCAGACGCCTCTGTTCTATCCTGCTGGTGCAGCGTATAACCAGCCAGCTGTACATTCGTGGCCAAAAGTTTAGAGAATGACACAAATATGAATTTTCACAAAGTCTTCTGCCTCAGTTTGTATGATGGCAATTTGCATATACTCCAGAATGTTATGAAGAGTGATCAGATTATTGCAAAGTCCCTCTTTGCCATGCAAATTAACTGAATCCCCTCCAAAAACATTTCCACTGCCACAAAAGGACCAGCTGACATCATGTCAGTGATTTTCTTGTTAACACAGGTGTGAGTGTTGATGAGGACAAAGGCTGGAGATCCCTCTGTCATGCTGATTGAGTACGAATAACAGACTGGAAGCTTCAAAAGGAGGGTGGTGCTTGGAATCATTGTTCTTCCTCTGGAGCCCGGACTTGAACCCGATCAAACATCTCTGGAGAGACCTGGAAATAGCTGTGCAGCAACCCTCCCTATCCAACCTGACAGAGCTTGAGAGGATCTGCAGAGAAGAATATAAGAAACTCCCCTATGGACAGGTGTCCTGAGCTTGTAGTGTCATACCCATGAAGACTCCCATGTAATCGCAAGGTGGTAAGGTGGTGGTAAGGTGGTAAGGTGGTTCAACAAAGTTCTGAGTAAAGGGTCTGAATACTTATGTAAATGTGATATCTGTTTTTATTTGTAATAAATTAGCAAACAATCTAAAAACCGGTTTCTGCTTTGTCATTATGGGGTATTGTGTGCAGATGAGGGATAATGAATTTTTTAAAATCTATTTTAGAATAATGGTGTAACGTAAGCAAAATGTGGAAAAAGTCAAGGGGTCTGAATACTTTACTTTTAGAAACCACACTCTCAAACTGGTGCAAAGCATCGTCTTTATTCCATCCTTACTAAAGCGGCATCCTAAGCTTCAGGGCATGCATACTTTATTACAGAGCCACTTGGTGACAGCTTGGATAGTCACAAGAAGATGCGGAGGCCTACATTGTCACTCCACCGCGCTGCATTCATCCCAGACCCCCTACTCTTGACTTTCTCTGTTAGCTAGCCTTGTTACCGCTCCCTTTATCCTTACAGTTGGCCACTCTTCAGTCAATAGCGTCTGGCGACCACGTCTTTGGTGGTATTTGGGGGGATTTCGGGATAATTGAATGTGCCAGGGCGCCTTGGATATAATTCGATTTGGTCCGATACAGTTTTAGACGGAGCGATGACACCACTTCCTTTCAAAAGCACATACTTGGGGGCCTGTGTAATCGTCACATTTCAGCCACTCAACAGATGACTTATTGTGGATGGAGAATGGCTTGGTATGGAGAGAAGAAATACACAGTGGGTCAGTGAGGATTTTTGGCTAATGTGTTCGGGGAGGTTATGTTGAGTTTTTAGCTGTCGAGAGACTCCTGGTTTGCCTTTGAATGTGACCCTTTTGAATTGTCCCTCAGGGTCTCTAGTTTGTCATTATTACCTGAAGTGATGAATGTGTGCTGCACTTAGTCTCCTCTACATCCTGAACATGGAGCCTCCCAACTCGAATTACAAAAAAACACACGCATCTATCTACCCTCAATCCATTACACCTCTAATACATAACCAGAGAGAGATGGAGTTACACAGGTTTGAACCTGCCAGCGACAGAAAGAGAGAGAGCGAGAGAGGTGGCCTGAAAACCAAGCATGCTTCAATGTTTACTACATGAGCCATTGGATCTGATTCCATTATGTAAGAACCATGCTTATTTTTGACAGGGGGGGATATTTTTAATTTTTTACATTTTATTTCACATTTATTTAACCAGGTAGACCAGTTGAGAACAAGTTCTCATTTACAACTGCGACCTGGCCAAGATAAAGCAAAGCAGTGTGACAAAAACAACACAGAGTTACACATGGGATAAACAAATGTACAGTCAATAACACAATAGAAACATCTATATACAGTGTGTGCAAATGTAGTAAGATCAAATCAAATTTATTTGTCACATACACATGGTTAGCAGATGTTAATGCGAGTGTAGCGAAATGCTTGTGCTTCTAGTTCCGACAATGCAGTAATAACCAACGAGTAATCTAACCTAACATTTCCAAAACTACTACCTTATACACACAAGTGTAAAGGGATAAAGAATATGTACATAAAGATATATGAATGAGTGATGGTACGGAACGGCATAGGCAAGATGCAGTAGATGGTATCGAGTACAGTATATACATATACATATGAGATGAGTAATGTAGGGTATGTAAACATTATATTAAGTAGCATTGTTTAAAGTTGCTAGTGATATATTTTACATCAATTTCCATCAATTCCCATTATTAAAGTCGCTGGAGTTGAGTCAGTGTGTTGGCAGCAGCCACTCAATGTTAGTGGTGACTGTTTAACAGCCTGATGGCCTTGAGATAGAAGCTGTTTTTCAGTCTCTCGGTCCCTGCTTTGATGCACCTGTACTGATCTCGCCTTCTGGATGATAGCGGGGTGAACAGGCAGTGGCTCGGGTGGTTGTTGTCCTTGATGATCTTTATGGCCTTCCTGTGACATCAGGTGGTGTAGGTGTCCTGGAGGGCAGGTAGTTTGCCCCCGGTGATGTGTTGTGCAGACCTCAATACCCTCTGGAGAGCCTTACGGTTGTGGGCGGAGCAGTTGCCGTACCAGGCGGTGATACAGCCCAACAGGATGCTCTCGATTGTGCATCTGCAGAGGTTTGTGAGTGCTTTTGCTGTCTGTGTGGGTGGATCAATTCAGTTTGTCCGTGATGTGTACGCCGAGGAACTTAAAACTTACTACCCTCTCCACTACTGTCCCATCGATGTGGATAGGGGGGTGCTCCCTCTGCTGTTTCCTGATGTCCACAATAATCTCCTTTGTTTTGTTGAGTGTGAGGTTATTTTCCTGACACCACATTCCGAGGGCCCTCACCTCCTCCCTGTAGGCCGTCTCGTGGTTGTTGGTAATCAAGCCTACCACTGTAGTGTCGTCCGCAAACTTGATGATTGAGTTGGAGGCGTGCATGGCCACGCAGTCGTGGGTGAACAGGGAGTACAGGAGAGGGCTCAGAACGCACCCTTGTGGGGCCCCAGTGTTGAGGACCAGCGGGGTGGAGATGTTGTTACCTACCCTCACCACCTGGGGGCGGCCCGTCAGGAAGTCCAGTACCCAGTTGCACAGGGCGGGGTCGAGACCCAGGGTTTCGAGCTTGATGACGAGTTTGGAGGGTACTATGGTGTTAAATGCTGAGCTGTAGTCGATGAACAGCATTCTCACATAGGTATTCCTCTTGTCCAGATGGGTTAGGGCAGTGTGCAGTGTGGTTGAGATTGCGTCGTCTGTGGACCTATTTGGGCGGTAAGCAAATTGGAGTGGGTCTAGGGTGTCAGGTAGGGTGGAGGTGATATGGTCCTTGACTAGTCTCTCAAAGCACTACATGATGACGGAAGTGAGTGCTATGGGGCGGTAATTGTTTAGCTCAGTTACCTTCGCTTTCTTGGGAACAGGGACGATGGTGGCCCCCTTGAAGCATGTGGGAACAGCAGACTGGGATAAGGATTGATTGAATATGTCCGTAAACACACCAGCCAGCTGGTCTGCGCATGCTCTGAGGACGCGGCTGGGAATCCCGTCTGGGCCTGCAGCCTTGCGAGGGTTAACACGTTTAAATGTTTTACTCACGTCGGCTGCAGTGAAGGAGAGTCCATAGGTTTTGGTTGTGGGCCGTGTCAGTGGCACTGTATTGTCCTCAAAGCGGGCAAAAAAGTTATTTAGTCTGTCTGGGAGCAAGACATCCTGGTCCGTGACGGGGCTGGTTTTCTTTTTGTAATCCGTGATTGACTGTAGACCCTGCCACATACCTCTTGTGTCTGAGCTGTTGAGTTGTGACTCTACTTTGTCTCTATACTGACGCTTAGCTTGTTTGATTGCCTTGCGGAGGGAATAGCTACTGTTTGTATTCGGTCATGATTCCGGTCACCTTGCCCTGGTTAAAAGCAGTGGTTCGCGCTTTCAGTTTCACGCGAATGCTGCCATCAATCCACGGTTTCTTGTTTGTTTTAATCGTTGCAATGGGAACGACATTGTCGATGCACTTTCTAATGAACATGCTCACCGAATCAGCGTATTCCTCAATGTTGTTGTTGGAAGCAGTACGGAACATATCCCAGTCCACGTGATCGAAGCAGTCTTGAAGCGTGGAATCAGATTGGTCGGACCAGCGTTGAACAGACCTGAGCGCGGGAGCTTCTTGTTTTAGTTTCTGTCTGTAGGCAAGGAGCAACAAAATGGAGTCGTGGTCAGCTTTTCCGAAAGGAGGGCGGGGGAGGGCCTTATATGCATCGCGGAAGTTAGAATAGCAATGATCCAAGGTTTTACCAGCCCTGGTTGTGCAATCGATATGCTGATACAATTTAGGGAGTTTTGTTTTCAGATTAGCCTTGTTAAAATCCCCAGCTACAATGAATGCAGCCTCAGAATATGTGGTTTCCAGTTTGCAAAGAGCCAAATAAAGTTCGTTCAGGGCCATCGATGTGTCTGCTTGGGGGGGAAATATAAGTGTGATTATAATATAAGTGTGATTATAATTGAAGAGAATTCCCTTGGTAGATAATGCGGTCGACATTTGATTGTGAGGAATTCTAAGTCAGCTGAACAGAAGGACTTGAGTTCCTGTATGTTGTTGTGATCACACCACGTCTCGTTAATCAAAAGGCATACGCCCCCGCCCCTCTTTTTACCAGAAATATATTTGTTTCTGTTGGCGCGATGCGTGAAGAAACCAGCTGGCTGCATCGATTCCGTTAGCGTCTCTCGAGTGAGCCATGTTTCCGTGAAGCAAAGAATGTTACAGTCTCTGATGTCTCTCTGGAATGCTACCCGTGCTCGGATTTCATCAACCTTGTTGTCAAGAGACTGGACATTGGCGAGGAATATGCTAGGGAGTGGTGTGCGATGTGCCCGTCTCCGGAGCCTGACCAGAAGACCGCTTCGTTTGCCTCTTTTACGACGTCGTTGTTTTGGGTCGCAGCCTGGGATCCATTCCGTTGTCCTGAGTGGAAGGCAGAACACAGGATCCGCTTCGCGAAAGTCATATTCCTGGTCGTACTGATGGTGAGTTGACGTTGCTCTTATATGTAGTAGTTGCTCCCGACTGTATGTAATGAAACCTAAGATTACCTGGGATACCAATGTAAGAAATAACATGCAAAAAAACAAAATACTGCATAGTTTCCTAGGAACGCGAAGCGAGGCGGCCATCTCTGTCGGCGCCGGACAGTTACATTTTTTTCTGGGGATACAGACAACCTTTGACAGTCAGTGATTCTGTCAGTGATGCAGTGATGCTGTCAGTGATGCAGTGATGCTGTCAGTGATTAGGGAGCTAAGGCAATAAATAGGCCGTAGTGGCGAAGTTTTTACAATTTAGTATTAACAGTGGAGTGATAGATGTGCAAATAGGGATACTGGGATGCAAAAGAGCAATAATAAGGTAGTTGGGTGGGCTATTTACAGATGGGCTGTGTACAGGTGCAGTGATTGGTAAGCTGCTTTGACAGCTGATGCTTAAAGTTAGTGAGGGAGATATCAGTCTCCAGCTTCAGTGATTTTCCCAATTCGTTCCAGTCATTGGCAGCAGAGAACTGGAAGGAAAGGCGGCCAAAGGAGGTATTGGCTTTGGGGATGACCAGTGAAATATACCTGCTGGAGCACATGCTACAGGTGGGTGTTGCTATGGTGACCATTGAGCTGAGATAAGGCGGGGCTTTACCAAGCAAAGACTTATAGATGACCTGGAGCCAGTGGGCTTGGCGACGAATATTAAGCGAGGGCCAGCTAACGAGAGCATACAGGTCACAGTGGTGGGTAGTATATGGTGACAAAATGGATGGCAATGTGATAGACTGCATCCAATAGCTGAGTAGAGTGTTGGAGGCTATTTTGTAAATTACATCGCTGAAGTCAAGGATTGGTAGGATAGAGAAGGTGCGTGGCATTTTTTTGGGGAGCAGTGTTTCCAGACATAGTAGGAAGCAGTGTGAGTGTGACTCCTCGTGCCCAGGCTCAAGAGTGGGGGAAGCGTCCTCTTTGATTAGATTACATGCTTGGCTGTGATGAGAGAGGAATGAAAACACATCTCAGGGTATTTTACATCTCAATGCATCATTGAATCCCCCCAGCTGGTTATGATAGCGGTAGCTCTAGCTCTAGCCCACAGAAGGTGTGTGAGGAAGAGGGCGGGGGAACCACGAATGTGTCTAGGGGAGCCGCATGTGTTCGAACGCCGAGCAGCCTATTGTCGGTGCGTTGAGGAAGCCTGTCTCTCTAGGCCAAGGTCACAGCATTTTACACGTGGGAGGGTTAAGAGGGGCTGTTTTGTTTTCCCTGTTTCTGTGAGGTGATGTGTGTGCAGCAGGGCCTTGTGTGTTTGTTTGGTTTCTCCATGCGGTAAAATTGAGCCGAGATGTTAGTAGGTTTTTTGGCTACAGCAGAGGTGGTTGAACAGAGTCAACATCAAATTGTCCTATTTGTCAAAAGGGTGTGTGCGTGTGTGCTTTTTTCTCTTTTTGCCTGAATGCTTGTGTGCATGTTTTGGTTTGCCTGTGTGTGTGTGTGTGTGTGTGTGTGTGTGTGTGTGTGTGTGTGTGTGTACAGAGAATCTGGGTCATCAGCATTAACAAACACGTCTCTGGCAGTTTCCTGGTTTCTCTTCATCTAAAACCATTCCTGCTACTTGTCGCGGTGCCAGAGTAAATGTCTCTGAAGTGGCTAGCTAACATCTTTATAATACAGACCTCTCTATCCTTCCTTCCCCATGTCTTGCATTCACCCCGTTCGTCACATCCCCATTCAGGCAGCTGGGACCGAGGCCTAATTTGTTTAGCCTCTTGGAGTAAACAGGGCTGTCAAAGGGAAAGAACATCTCCCTTTTATAACCATGCAGTGAGGAAACCACATTGGCTAGGCTAACTCGAAACAGATCATCTTTAAGACAAACATGTGCATTACGGGGACCTTGGGTGCTTTATGGGGACCTGTCTGATCTGCAGACAGTCAATCCGTTTTAATGACAAAGTCCTTTGGCTTGTTATATCCGATTTAGAAACGATTTCACCAGGGACTCGGTTTTTTATTTTAATTTGGAGCAAATTTGCACTGGGGAAATTACACTTCTTCTTTATCTCGTTCTCACCAGAGACACGGCTGTCCGCTATGGAGTTTACTACGTTCTGTATGTACTAACATCCCAGACTAACTGGGCCTCGTGTGTCTGGTGAAAGAGAGATGCTGCAATGCTGGAAATGAATGGATCTGTATGAAACAGGTCTCATTTCCCGAATACATTGTGGTGTATGTGTGTAGCTAGCTAGAGGTAGAGGTACTCTAACTCAAAGCCTGGGTTTGGGTGATAAAGATAGGTATCCACTCGCGAATGTCTAGTTTAGCCTCTTTAGATGGTACCTTTATTATGGGAGTGAATTTAACCAATGACAGTACAGGTTCCACTTTTATATTGATTACGTTCACTTTTAACGTCCCTTCTATTTGTAATGCACAGTCTCTACGGAGTCAAATGATTAGTTAATAAAGTCAAATCATTAGTTAAAGCCAACAGTGTTCCACTATTTTTTACTTTACCTACCATTTCTCAGGCCTACCTCAAGTAATGCTGCTTCAGCGATTATCAAAGGTTGATGAATTTGGATTTAAAAATGAGTATTTTGCCCAGAGACAAATTTATCCTGTGAGGGAAAACAAGCTGGCAGAGGAACTTGTTTAACGATGATCTTGGTGCCAGTGCAGTCGGCCATTTTCAGGCACACTGTCCTCATTAACATATTCATCATTTACAGACACACAGAGTATACAAAACATTAAGAACACCTGCTCTTTCCATGACAGACTGACCAGGTGAATCCAGGTGAAAGCTATGATTTCTTATTGATGTCACTTGTTAAATCCACGTCAAACAGTGTAGATGAAGGGGAGGTGTCAGGTTAAAGAATTCTAAGCCTTGAGACAATTGAGTCATGGATTGTGTATGTGTGCCATTCAGAGGGTGAATGGGCAAGACACAATATTTACTGTAAGTGCCTTTGAACAGGGTTTGGTAGTAGGTGCCAGGCCCACAGGTTTGTGTCAAGAACTGCAACGCTGCTGAGTTTTTCACACTCAGTTTCCCGTGTGTATCAAGAATGGTCCAGCACCCAAAGGACATCCAGCCAACTTGACATAACTGTGGGAAGCATTGGAGTCAACATGGGTCAGCATCCCTGTGGAATGCTTGAGACCTTGTAGAGTCCATACTCTACAAGGGGGGAGGGTTCCTAATGTTCCTAATGTTTGGTATACTCTGTGTTTATCCACAAGTCATATATTACCATATTTGTCTCTCACAACACTAACTTATCAATCACCCCCACTTCCTTTTATGTCAATGCAAAGACTTGTCACTTACAGTACAGTTCACAATCATTACCCTCCAATGATTGGTTCAAACGGCTCCTTTAACTCCCCCCTCTCAATCATCTGTCAATCCAGTAGTGTGTGAGAAAAAATAAGAGGCCAGGAAGGGAGTGTGTCATGTTTATTTATATGCAGATCTTTCCTTCTTTCCCTCGTTCTCTCTCTGAGGCTGGATAATTAGGGGTCCATAATCTTTTGCTGAGGGAGCACCTTGTCCTCTCCCCTGTTTATAACATCATCAAAGTTGTGCCTCTGGGGGCCCCCGGCTTCGTTAATAATTTAGGTGTGTGCTGCCTGGTTATAGCAGGAAGCCCTTATTGAGTTTGTAAACCATGTGATGATTTACGAGAACACCTTGAGTGCGTCATGCTCATTAAATAAAATACTCCCGGTTTAATCAGAAACACTGAGGTAAACTGGACTCACTCTTCCCTCATTTATTTTCTCTTTCCCTCCTTCTCTGTCTCCCCTTATTTTTCTCCCTCTCTCCCTCTCTTTACAGGTTGACCAAGCTGAGTGAGTGTGGAGTTGTGAAGAGTTATTGTCTGAGGCAAAGACACAGAGAGCTAGGCCTAGTCGGTCCTTCTGCCTGTCTGTCTGTTTGCCTGTCGCTAGCTGCTTCCGAGGGGCAGAGGGTAAGTGCTTCACGCTCAGAAGGAAGTCAAAGCCCCGCCACCCTGACCTTCAACACGCCACTTTACACCCCAATTTAGCTTATGGAATTGATTGTGATATGCCTTGTTTTTTTGGGCTGGTCGGGTGGGGAGAAGCAGAGGGCTGGAGAAATTTAATAAATTCTACACCTAGAGAATTTATGGCTTTGAGAAAGTTGAACATTGTGTGTGGGATTGGTGTGTGTGGCGGCGGGGTAGTGTGTGTGGTCGGGAAGGGAGAGTTAGTGTGTGTGTGCGTCTGTGTGTGCATGCGGGCTCAATTCTGCATGTGTGCCTGTGTGTGTTTGCTGTGAGAAAGTATTTGAACTCAAATGGTAGTCATTAGAGAATCACTTGCAGAAGACAGGTCAGTATGTGGTCCACACATAATCATTGCTCTGGTCTATTGCACTGGCTGACAGAAACGTCACAAACATCACTTCACTCCCAGATTTTCACAGACACCTCTCACCAGGGGTCAGCAGGCCAAACTAAAGAGGGTCACTGAAGAACAAGAGTCAATCCTCTAATGAACTTTGGGGGGGGGGGGGGGTCTCTCTCTCCCTCTCTCTCTCTCGCTCTCACTCTCTCTCTCTCTCTCTCTCTCGCTCTGTCTCGTAAACATTACACTCACAAAAGTTCCAAAAGAATAAAGACATTTCAAATGTCATATTATGTCTATATACAGTGTTCTAATGATGTGCAAATAGTTCAAGTACAAAAGGGGTCTCGCTCTCTCTCTCTCTCTCCACCGTGTGCAAATGTCTGACCTCTGTGGCCCTTAATCTGCCTTTGACCCGAGGCCAGTTGGATAGCAGAAATGTAAATGGGACTGCATGGTGTAAAAGCCCCATGAATCTGGTTCCCCAGGCAATGTTATGGAAACCACAGGAGCTACTCACCCATGTCATCCCTGGTATTGAGGTAACATGTTGAACTACTGTGTGAGAGCAAATACTTGGAGAAATACTTAGGCAGTACTTCTTAGCTCTATTGTAAGCTGTTCATCAGTTGAGAGTTTAAATTTTGTTATTGTTCATTGTTGAGTTCACAGATGTGTTTGTTTGTGCTGATTCATCCATGTTTAGTAGTTATTTCTGTTATACAATTTAGTAGTTTAAATAAAAGGGCCTTTTAGAATCAATTACCCTGCCCCTTGCTAAATAAATCACAGAAATGCAAACACATTAGCTACATATTATCCCCTTACTGCAAAACACACAGCCTTTTATCTGAAGAGGTCACCAACCCCCCATCTCTCTCTCCCTCCCCCTCCCCCTCCCTGTGGATTTAGGGTGTCAGTCTAATGTGGTTTACAGTTTAAAATAGATTATGCTTTGGGATTACTATCTGAGAAGAGCGGGCCTCGGAAAGGTTAAAAAGTGCCTTTGATATCCCCGAGCCTAAACAACACCTGGGGCCAACCTGAGTTGGAAGGGCCTTTTTTTGTTATTCAGAGCCACGGCCCTTAATTGTGGGCCCCGGCACAAATGGAGAGAGGGAGAACATTTAACATTTAAAAGGGAGGGGGTAACTCCGTGAGGGCCTCCTGCTTTACATACATAAATATCTGCGAGATTCATTCACCGATTCCAACCTGCTAAATCACTGACTAACCAGGTTCATCACCAGTGCACTTTAACCCTTCTTCTACTTGTGAAGGTCCACTACTTGATAAGTATTTATCGTTATAGCTCCAGTATTTAGCACTAACAGCCTCTACATATTTAAACTGCCAGCTCCATTGAGTCTAAGGCTTAGCGCTCCTCAGCAGCTCCTGTCTGTGTTATCACCATGCAAATGGGTCTTAATGTGTCCACCAGGCCCTCTAAAGGTGGCTACCGTACAGGCCCTCTGTCTCAGAGATGGGCCTCCTGGTGTAGGAGAAATAGCTATAGCTCTGCAGCTGCTTGATGAGGCTCTGCCTGACTGACACCAGATCTTCCTGCCATTGGTGATGGGAAGCTATTAGCAATGAATTAGATAAATAGGCCTTTAAAGACCAGAGCACCTGGTAGCGGGCTATCTTTTACCATTTAGGCTAAGGCGGGTATTGACTGAGGATGGTGTTATAGATTCTGTATGTCAGGTGTGGCTCGGCTCTATTTAGCCAATGGAAATGCGGTATTAGACCCATGAGGATCACTCTTCCTGACACCTGTCTGTCCCCACTCTCATCTCAGCCAAGCCTTCCTCTTCTCCACACATTCCCACAGCATTACCCTATGGTGCGTCTCTGCTCCTCTGTCACACCTGAGAGAGACAGAGAGAGAGAGAGGAATACAGAATCCATCTAACTATGTGTCGTGACAGTTCTTGTCCACTACCTTCCACCCAGGCCATATTATGTCCAGAGAAAAAGTCAATCAATATTGTCATTCACAACTTCAGATTAAACTTAACTTCTTCTTACTGCACAGTGCTCGTTTTTTGTGAGCGTTCGATCCACCTCGTCGCAGAAACAGAAATAACGCCTTATCGATCGATGTCAGCGAATTAACAAGTGGAATGTTCTTCGAAAATAGACAAGAAGTGAAGCAATGGAGCAAAGCAAATAAACGACGGCACTCGTCAACAAACACTATAAAACCCAATCTGGAAACAAGTTTGGTGAGTGAGGCGCATTGCCGTGCAAATGTTTTGCAATTTGGAGTCGGTTGCCACAAACCACTAAATGCCTTTAAATAGTACCATGCACTTAACATTTTCAACAGCACAGCCGTTCCATGGCTTTATGTGCGCAAACAGGACACGCATTAAAACTACGAAGGACAAACAGTGGTTAAGTATTGAAAATATCCCCAAATTCACTACAAATATTTGAATACATTGACGCACGCTTTCTGCCCAGCCACTATTGTTATGAAAAGTATAGTCGACCATGTCTGACTGCTACCACAAATATCCACGTGCTTTAAAACAAGACGGTCGCTGCACTTTTGGACACAGACAAACAGCTATGTTTTATTATATAAACAACGGATCACCACTGGCGGTTAGGACTTCCTCATACAGTGAAGATCCAGATTGCTGCTGCAGTGTTGAAAGCCATGATGTCTTGGTTTCGAAGCCAGGATGTCTTGGTTTGGCATGCACGCATCAGCCTCCATTGTCTAAGGCAGGGGCAAGGAGATTATAGTATACTTAGTGTGTAATGCGCTGTGGGACTGGCTTCCCGGTTTCTGCAGTGGGTGTGAGAGGGCCATCCAAAGGTCACTGGCTCACATTCCCATATGGATCAGTGTCATTTTACACGCAAACTAGAGTATCTCACCTGGACCTCTCAGGCAGGACTCAATGTTCTCTAAACCCTCCCTTCAACATTTCTTTAATGTTTCCAAAACCCTCACATGTTCAAGATGTTTGTCCAGAGGAAGAATAGAAGCATTCCCTCAGGTTTGGCTCCTGTTGAGTCATGGATTTTAGTGTGTGTGTGTGTGTGTGTTGGGGGAGTGGGCGCAGCCCCTTTGCCTCATTTGGACCTTCATTTTGCCCCCCCCCACACACACACACACACACACACACACACACACACACACACACACACAAGGACAGGGGTCACACTTCAAAGCACCTCAATGATGATTGAATGAGAGGGGCTTCTTAAAGAGCCTGCCACAGCCTGCTTCTCTGGCTTTAGCCTCTCAGCATTAAGACTTGGGAAGATCAGTGTACTGGATCTACCTTCACACACACTCGCCACCTCCCCTTAGACTCCTAAAATTCATATTGGCTTCTCAGCTGCTGACCATCCCCCATAGGGGTTGACAACGTAGTCTTATGAATGTTAAAGTACACACTGCACACAAGGCCTTAAGGCAGAGTGAAACTCATTCCGTGTACCAAAGACTGAGTAACTGTACCACTCTGTAGTCTATTGTTGTCTTTTCCTCATTTTAACCAGTGCACTAAGGACCTCTCTCTCTCTCTGTCTCTCTCTCTCTCTCTCCCGCAGGAACAATGCATGGTGGCTGAATGAGAAGACGTGACTGTCAGTTGATTTGTGACCGCACAATCCCTGCAGAATGTGAGGCCCGGTCTCCAAAAGAGGAGCCGGAGTGGTACAGGCCTGGATGAAATCACACACACACACACACACACACACACACACACACACACACACACACACACACACACACACACACACACACACACACATACATACACACATACCTTGACCCAGCCCCCCTCCTCCTCCCAAGATGCGTCCTGAATGATGTTAAAGAAACCAGGTATTTACGCTCTACCTGGCTCATCAGATGTCAGCCTGCCCTCCGGGGCGTCATGACATAAAACAGATAGCAATCTATTCAAGAGCTCATAGAGATCACCAGCCCCCAACACAAGTCTGCACCAGCTCTCGTATGTGTGTGTGTGTGTTTTTCCCGTATTTATATCCATCCGGTAAATGGACGATTTGACTTCCGATCCCCCGTATCCTAATGTGACCTTAAACAACCTAGCGCCACACGACGAGCCTATCCCCTTTTGTTGCCTGTATCTCTATTCTCATATCTCTGCATATCTCCTTAGCCGCCTAGCGTGAGAAAAATAGTGCTCCCCGAAGATTGATCGTTTTAAATGATGATAATCCACAGCCATATTGTTTGTGTTGATAAGCCCTTACTAGATCAGATCCCGTCAGACTGATAGCGGAGGGAGGTTAGATCCTGCCGATGACATTCAGGCAGTTTCAGGTTTGTTTTCTCTAAAGTCTTATCAGCGAGTTAGCTGCTTCTGAGAGAATTGAACCTCGCACCACTTTTCTGGAGCGAGCGTCCCATGGAGATAAATGGATGTAAATCCCTGATAATTGAGCAGAGCCCAGAGATTCTTCTTCTTATTGTCATGTGGGCCTGGCTCACCTGGCAGATAGCATCTGATTTCATCAGCCTTGCGCCTCTTGGCCCCGGGCCAGCTCTGTTTATTTCACTTTAAATGGTTTTAAGGTATCTTTTTTGTTGCTGGATACTTTTATTTATTTACTTATTTTTGATGCAGATCTCGGGAGGGCAGGGGAGTGAAAGGGGAGGGGACCAGTTCACATCCTCAAACAATCATATTCTTGGCCCCACACTTCCTATCTTCTACCCTCTCTGGAAGCATCTTTTTCATTTCTGGGTCCCAGGAACAGACTTTTTTATTTGTATTAATCTCACCTCTGCACAGTGCACCCAGGACTATAGTTTAATAGACTTAAATGGATGAAAAAAGATTAGCATAGCTGTAACCATTTTCTGGATGCAGAGATTGGGTAATATGATGTGTGGTCACAGCGACTGATTGGCTGATTGTTAGAGGTTAAAGGTCAAGCATTGGAGGTGACAGCCTGGCGCTTTGATGTCTCACCGTTTCCCACTGCAGTAAGCTGGCACCCTCAGGCTCTGCTCCTTCTTTTTCTCCTCTCTTTCTCTCTCCCCCTCCCTCTCCCTCACTCTCTCTCTCTCTCTCTGCTCATCCCGCATGAGTGACTGGCATGAACTGTGTTTTCTTAACAGTTTAGATAAGATAATATATTCAGTTGCTCTGGAGCATAGAGATAGATGTGATAGAAGGTATGCATGCATACAGTAATGTTGAAATCACCAGTCATGTTCTTTGGATTGGGGCTGATTCAAATACATTCTAAGAATACAGCCCAGATCAAGCTTATTCCTGAACTATGTTCATTGGAAGTGCTTTGTAGACCAGCAGGCTTAATTTGGGACCATGAAACCACCCTTTAGTGTAATGAGCCTTGTGTGTATGTTCAGAGTTTAATTTGAGATAAAAACCTATTGCAAATTAGGCTGTTGTTCAATCTAGTCCTTTCTAGATTGGACAACAGAATAACTTCTTGCCTAGGGGATGAAAGTGAGAAGTGTGCAAGCCCCCCCCACACACACACACACACAGTATGTCATTATGACAGGCTTCTGACTCTTTTACACCCCAAACGTTTAGAATTCAGATAGCACCAGCAGATCTGGAGTGTTCTGTTTGGGCACGGCGCAACCTTTTTAAATGTCCCCAGAGTGTCTGCTCCGGTATCTAATCTGTCTCATGCTCAAAGCAGCAAAGCTTTCCCTCTTATTCCACTAGTCTATTTAAGAGCAGCCAACGCTATGTTTTACTTTCAGATGGAGGGAGACGGCTGGTTCTCCTTAGACTCGCTCCCTCTGGAATACAGTATGTCTCTCTCAGACAGAATCAGCATGCGGCACATCTTGCTCCAGATTCAGAATTCCTCCAGCACGCACCCAGCATGCACTTGTGCATTCTTTACCAGGGAGACAAACACATGAGTGGCTCTGCAGAGAGAGAGAGAGAGAGAGAGAGAGAGAGAGAGAGAGAGAGAGAGAGAGAGAGAGAGAGAGAGAGAGAGAAAAGAGCAGGCCTAGTTGAACCTTAGCACACAGAGAGCCCTCTCCTCCTCTTGTGCTTCTCTCTCCCCTCCACCCACTCATACTGTGCTTCCTAATAGACAGATGGCAGTCTATTGTTTACTGAGCCAAGGTACAATGCCTTATCTGCCATTGCAGCGGAAACTGGGCTAGCGTTTCTGCTTGACCCAGCTTACAACTGCCACCACCAAAACAAAGAAGGGAGGGAGCGATGGCAAGAGGGAGCGATGGAGAGAGGGAAGGGCAGCTCAGGATAATAAACATTAACATGGGAAACAAATCACCCAAATTTGATTTCTTTCCTCTTTTTTCTTTCCCTGGTTGACTTCTTGTCTGCTGTGTCACGATGGTGAAAACACACACAAAATATTGCCTCTCCTCTCTCCTCCAATACTCCCTTACCCCTCCCTCTGTAATGGAGTGTGCTACAGCAGCACAGCAGCTCTCGCCATGCCTTGGGGGCCGAAGGTGATTTCTTGACTGTGGGTTGGGGTGCCATCAGCTCAGACCAATCAGTAATGAGGGTTAATCAGCTGATCGATTGGCCGCTGTGGTGCTGCAGCGGTCCTGGCTCCTGTGTGACTGGCTGCCATGGCCCCTTCAACCCCCCGAGGGCCAAGGGTTGGGAACTTTTAATTATCCAGCCGCTACTCGGACTGACTGAATGGTCAATGGCTTTACTACCGAGGCATCACCGCTTGAATAATAATAGAAAACAATGCGAGGGTTGCTGGGATCGCCGAGCTCCAACCCAACGGGAGGGCCCGGGTCTAAGAGGGTCTAAGACACAGGGATATGGGGTATCATTAGATAACAAGTTAATTACCCTTCCAGGGGAGGGGGAGATGCCGTGCCAAGCAAGAAGGCATCCCTCCTGGAGAAATGGCCATCAGGCGTTAGCCACGGATGCCTTTTTTCTGTGTTTTTTTTTTTACAGGCCCTCTCTTGCAAAGAAACTCAGTGCCTAGGTTGTTAAGCAGAACCCCAACAGTATGGGGCCATATGTCAGCAGGCTGGAAACCACACTGTTGCCTTGTCTGACAGGGAAGAAAACTTTTATGCAAAGGGGGAAGAAGATGTTGTGTTACGCTCCAGCTGCTTGTTAGATGTGGACTCTAAAAAAGTAGTTCCCCCTGTGATGTGGCTGAATAGGTTTCCTCCATCAGATCGCTTCACTGGAATGCTCCTGAACACACCACCGGCAAATTCACATGACAATGGATAGTTTGCCATTAGAAATGTCTGGCTGGCTCCCACACTGAGTGCACTAATAGTTAGGGCCAGGAGTTGGGAGTTAAAATAGTTTTTCCTGGTCATGTGGTCAACCCATATTCAAAACAGTGATGCTCAGTGTATGTATTAAAAAAAAAATCTTAGACAGTTGACGTTCAGGTCTCTCCTATGGTACTACTGAAAATATAGGAGTTCCACCAAAACCGCAGCTCAAAGTGTATCAGTATGTTAAGGGAATATACCCCAAAACAATGACAGCACAGAGATGCTGGTTTATTCAATACAACACCAGAGGACCAAGTCTAAAAAAGTCTCTCTCCTTGTGATTTCACACACTTGCATGGCATTGTGTGGGATTCATTTACTATTTATATTACCATATACACTGGCTTTTGTGCAGTCAATTCATAATTGTCCATTTTTTTTCTAATTAATCACAAAATATTTTTGTTTTGCCTGCAGCTGATTTGAGGGGGTGGTGACTCACAATGGCAAGCCAGAACTCATACATCAAACACAAGGCCTTTTTCTCTCTCTCCCTACCCCTCTCTATCTTCTGCTAAGAAACGTCCCCCTCTCCCCTCCCTCGCCTCAGTGGCGCTGTGCAGGCCCAGGCCTCGGGGCAGAGGAGAAGCGCCCAGATCTGTCCTCTGCCGTGTGACTTGTTATTCTTATCTGAAGCCACTCCCCCAGACCATCTCCTGGAGCTTAAAAAACATAAAATCCTTCCTTTTTGTGTTTATTTTATCTTCTTTTGTAAGGTTCTGGGTTTTACTCCTAGTGCAATACATTGCATGTTGTATTTACCTTTAACATCAGTGCAAGTGGTGCTTGTGTGTTGTTAGTGTCAGAAACAGGTAAGTACAATCCCAGGCCAACACATAGACAACTTTTGATAAGAGTTTAGATTATCTCTCCTTGATGTCTCAAGGGTTTACAAAAGTTTAACACAAAGGCACACAGACACTCAGTTCCAAGATTAAGTTCCAGCTGCTGGTTAGGTAGAACAAAATGCCCGACGCCACTGTCCATGTCTGTCCGTTGTTTGTTGGTCCATAGTTGCCCATCTGGTCACTTGTTGCCAGTGCCATGTCTAGGCATAAGTGACATAAGTGGCCGCTTAGGGCCCCGCGGCCGCTAGGAGGCCCCCAACCCGGAAGTAATTCGGGGTCACAACATGCAATTTTTTAGATTTGGTAGTGTATCTTCAGTTTCTCTTGTTATTTCAGTCACTGACAGTCACTCAATTAGCCCAGGTCAGCTGACATTTTATAGATTGCTAGGTAAGTTAATCTAGCCAGCTATCTTAACCTTGTAGTAACCATGGCCGAATTACTGACCGGGCACGCAAGGCACATGCCCAAGGGCCCTTACCTCCAGGGGGCCACCATTGATTTTGTTAGTCGCTCAAATAAAATTGCATTTATCACATTCTTGGTAAACAACAGGTGTAGACTAACAGTGAAGTATTACTGAAGGGTCAATTTCCAACAATGCAGAGTTAAAGACACAAATAGAAATAGTGACATGAGGAATAAATACACAGTGAATATCAAATATCAACAAGAGTAAATATAACATGGCTGTATACAGGGAGTAGAAAACAACATGGCTGTATACAGGAAGTAGAAAACAACATGGCTGTATACAGGGAGTAGAAAACAACATGGCTGTATACAGGGAGTAGAAAACAACATGGCTGTATACAGGAAGTAGAAAACAACATGGCTATATACAGGGAGTAGAAAACAACATGGCTCTATACAGGAAGTAGAAAACAACATGGCTGTATACAGGAAGTAGAAAGCAACATGGCTGTATACAGGGAGTAGAAAACAACATGGCTGTATACAGGGAGTAGAAAACAACATGGCTGTATACAGGGAGTAGAAAACAACATGGCTGTATACAGGAAGTAGAAAACAACATGGCTGTATACAGGGAGTAGAAAACAACATGGCTGTATACAGGAAGTAGAAAACAACATTTCTATATACAGGAAGTAGAAAACAACATGGCTGTATACAGGGAGTAGAAAACAACATGGCTGTATACTGGGAGTAGAAAACAACATGGCTGTATACAGGGAGTAGAAAACAACATGGCTGTATCCAGGAAGTAGAAAACAACATGGATATAAACAGGGAGTAGAAAACAACATGGCTATATACAGGAAGTAGAAAACAACATGCCTATATACAGGGAGTACCAGTACCGAGTCGATGTGCAGGGGTACGAGGTAATTGAGGTAGCTATGTACATATAGGTAGGGGTAAAGTAATCTTGGTTACCCAGAAATATAATTATCTCACAATAGTTTGTCATTTCCTGTTTTACTACTGGGGGGGAATGCCATGAACAATTACTCATCTCATATATATATACTGTACTCGATACCATCTACTGCATCTTGCCTATGCCGTTCTGTACCATCACTCATTCTTATATCTATCTTTATGTACATATGCTTTATCCCTTTACACTTGTGTGTATGAGGTAGTAGTTTTGGAATTGTTAGGTTAGATTACTCGTTGGTTTTTACTGCATTGTCGGAACTAGAAGCACAAGCATTTCGCTACACTCGCATTAACATCTGCTAACCATGTGTATGTGACAAATAAATTTGATTTGATTTTATATTATTATTCTTGATTACCTTTGTGCAAAGGAAGGAAGCAAAGTCTCCTCCCTCGCAAACGGAAACTCTTGGCCAAACCCCTCCCTTCCGCTAATTTCACTGGTTTATCATGGCCAAAAAGCACATTTTTGTTTTCATGAATGCTTTACTTGTTGCTGTGGAATCTAGTGTAAACCGTTTATCATCCTCACACAGGCTTGAAAATCGCTGCACCAGTTTAAGCACCACCTTCGCCCAATCCTGATTCGTCCAAATATCAATGACGGAAACCCCAAACCAGGTACTACTGCTGCTCGTAATCAAATAATTATTTGTGAGCCTTGACAGATTCTCACCATTTTATCTGTCCACAAGAATCTGTCAACGAGAAATTAGGGGTAAGGCAACAGGATAGATAGACAGTAGCAGCGTATGTGGTGAGTGTGAAAGTGTGTGTGTCTGGCAGCATTATACATGTGTGGGCATATGTAGTGTGTATGTGTTTGTTGGGGTGTCAGTATGTTTGAGTGTGTGGGTAGAGTCAGTGCAAGAGAGTTAGTGCAAAAACGGTCATTGCGGGTACTTGCACTCAAATGAACATGGCATAAATCATGGCAAAAATGTGTAGAATTGCAGGTCATTAACTTTGAAACTGCAAATGTTTCTCTCTGCTGCCAAGAGGGGGGCCACTAAAATGTTTTGCCCGCGTGGCCCCCAAAAAGCTAGAAACGGGACCTGCTCATTGGCAGGGATCAGGGGGGAGCATTCTCTCTGCAGGACACTTTCTTCACTCACTCAGTTCAGGAAAGACCGTCCAGGCATTGTGCATCATAGCACTTGTTGGTTTGGCTCTGCCCTCCATCCCACCTCCAGGCGGCAGCATGGCTAGGTTCTGGTGGAGGTCATCTGACGACGAAGACGGCAGCATTGTATCGTGGTATCTGTAGTTGTTCTCACCAGCTGCAGAAGTGAGGGTATTAGCCTCAGGTCTGTCAATTAGGGGAGTGCCGATCGCCATGGAGACCAGCCAAAAGGGAGGAGACTATAATTAGGAGACACATAGAATATTGGTACAGAAAACCAAAGGATATGCAAAGGCAAAATAATGGATGCTAATAAAGATGTGTTTTCAAGAATAAAGTAATAAATACACAGAAAACAGGCCGGTCTCCACGTGACATTAGCACTGTTGATTCAGCTTGCAGCTTTGCCATTTATGTAGATATACATTAAGCAAGGACCTACGCATATCTTCTGAAATTAACTGAATAAATTAAAGTATATGTCCAGTGAAAATCTCACTTTTAAAAGTCATACCCAAATAATGTTATTGACTCGTCCTATATTCGTATTTGTGGCCAAAGCATAAATTGGGGGGGGGGGACACTTCAAAAATCCCACATCAAACATCTCAAACAGACCGTTTAAAAATCCTTGCTATTTCCTCATAGTGTATGATGTCATACTTCTGAGGAGGATGAGCTGGCCAGTCAGCGGTCTACTTGTGTTAATATTTTTAATGACTAGTATACTCCCACACCATTCTGTTGTTGGTGTACGCCCACACCATTCCAACACAGAAAATATGCTTTTTAACATACTTAATTAAAAACAATTTGGAAGGAAAGCTATTTCACTCATGTAATTATAGGTTGTATTTCATAGAAATCTGGAAAATACAGGACAGTTACTTTAATAGGCGGCAGGTAGCCTAGTGGTTAGAGCATTGGACTTGTAACTGAAAAGTTGCGAGATCAAATTCCTGAGCTGACAAGGTAAAAACCTGTCGTTTTGCCCCTGAACAAGGCAGTTAACCCACTGTTCCTAGGCCGTCATTGAAAATAAGAATTTGTTCTCAACTGACTTGCCTTGTTAAATAAAGGTTAAAAAAATAATTAAATAATCACAAGGTAGTGGTTTTAATAGGTTTTAATAGGTGATTACAAATGGAAGGAATAAGCAATACCCGTATATTTCTATAATCATTAGGAAATATGATGCAGTATATAGCCTAACCTCTGACTAAAACAACACAGAATAAACAGCAATAAAACATGTTTTTTATTAGCATTAATATCAGAGCCTCAAGAAGAGACCTTGGAGAGTGGAGTCTTTGTGGGCCTAAAATATGTTGTTATAAACGAGGACACAAAGACACACACACACACACACACACACACAGTCTATTCTTCCCGAGGAGGAAACCTATTTTGCGGAGTGAAGATCGATGAGGAGGTCAGCCCGTGTCAGGAGAGGTAAAGCAGAAACAAGCAGAAGATTGTTTTCTTCCTATTTTTCCCTTCCACTGGAGGGGCAGTGGTCAATCCACTCTACCAGGGTGCCAAATCGCTACACAGGCAGCAGCTTTATTCAAAACAGCATTGGGTTTGCCTCTGTCAGTTTGTGCTCTTGCTTCATCTGTCTGCTCAGAATACAACTGCTGGCTTGACGTCTGCGGACATAGGGGATCATTTCTTACATTATTAACCAGCGATGTTAAGAATAACTTCTACCTATCACGTATGTATGAGTCACAATAGGCAAACATTTAAGCAAGTACAGTATATTGAGTACGCTATTCTCCCTGGTCAAACAATGCTCCCTCACTCCCATTGTCATTGCTGTCAACTCATCACCACTATTTCTAACCTGTGACATCATCTGTGGACCACAGTTTCATTGATAAGTGTGGGAAAGGGGCATGTGTCAGTGTGTTTCCACTTCCCTGTCCCCGTCCTGAGCCACAATGGCTGCCTTTGTGCCAGTCTCACCTCAGCCCTGTCTGCCTTGGGCCCCGTATGCACAGCGTTTGCATTTAATGACGTTTAATGAAGTTACAGCAGCTGTAGCGGCGGTCCCCTGGGTAGTGGTAGCCTATATGGCTAGATAACTGTAGGAGGTTGAAGAGCCCAAAAGAACATTGATCCCTGATCCCTAGATCACCGACAGGGCCCATCTCATTGAATTAGCCGCCTGGCGGCTTCCTCAACTTCCTCATTGTTCCCCTCAACGTGGCGCGACCGTGTAGGGTACAGTGGCACCAGGCTGTGACGGATAGGCTGGAGTGTTAGCTGTTAGGGTAGGGGGGTAGGAGGCCTGTGGTGGTGGGTCAACATATTGCATGTGTGGCAGGGGGGCACAGACGGAGGGGTGTGGGGGCACAGACGGAGGGGTGTGGGGGCACAGACAAAGGGGTGCGGGGGCTCACAGGAGGGGTGTGGGGGCTCACAGGAGATATGCTATAGAGAGAGAGAGAGAAGCCCAGCATGGAGGTAATTAGAAGACCATGTTGACCACCAGCAGTTCATCTCTTCCTCCACCACTTCCTCCTCACAGATCCTTCCCAGGGTCCCCTTCTCTCTCACCTAAATCTACAAGAGCCCCCTGCGACCATTTGGTGACCTCCACCCTCCTTCCAGGTCGGGATTCCAAAGAGGTAGCCATAGCCGGTGTCAGCCCTGAGTGATTGTATGCACTCCTCTCATACCGTCAGTCCCTTGACACCCCCCCACCCCCAGGGTGTCCTGGCCCGGGTGTACCTCCCCAGTGCAGGTGGCTGAGTGTGACAGCTCACTCCACAGGTAATACCAAGGCTGCCATAGTAAGGGTTCCCTGAGGGCCAGAGCAGTCCAACACCATCACCCCTACCAGTCCCCCCAGGGGAGGAAAGAAAGAGAGAGGGGTGGATGGGTCAGTCAACCAGGGGGTCCAGTAGTGTAGGAGAGTTGAATGCCTGGTCCCCCCTGGGTTGAACCCCCCCAACACACACACATACACACACACACACACACACACTCTCACTACCACCACTTAGTTCTTGTCCCCTAAGTCCCATCCTCACTGACAGAGCCGTTGAGGCAAAATGAGAGGCTGGGATTTTTGAGGGTGTAAATGTGTGTGTTTGTGTGTGTCCTTGCATGCGGCCGTGTGTGTGTCTGTGCTTGTGAGACAAACTGAAAAGTGCCCCTCGGAGTGTGAGCGCAGGTTTGCGGTGCACAGACATCTGGCCGCTAATTGTAATGAGGTCAGGATGTGACAAGTGCATGATAAATGACTTCTTGATCCCCTCGCTTCCTCTGGTCAACTCATACGTGTGTGTGTGTGTGTGTGTGTGTGTGTGTGTGTGTGTATTGTGTGTGTGTGTGTGTGTGTGTGTGTGTGTGTGTGTGTGTGTGTGTGTGTGTGTGTGTGTGTGTGTGTGTGTGTGTGTGTGTGTGTGCGTGTGTGCGTGTGTGTGTGTGGCAGTGGCTGACTTTTGACCTACTTGGACCTCAGTCAGAAATGGTTTTAGTGTGGAGAAACTTATGAGGAGGCCAATCTGACAAGATACGTATAGTCAAACTAAATATCATCTTATGGAATTAATTGAGGTCTGATTGCACCAACCCATTTCAAAGCACACCTCGATGGGGTTGTATCTATTGCGGTATACCTGCCAGGTAAGACCAGATCATTCAATTAATCAATTGGAAACCCAGTAGTAAAGCCTGTGAAGGTCCTGGGCCCTATGACAGCTAACTAACCTAACCTGTAATTGTAACAACTACTCCTCCTTTAATTGCCTATGTGCGTGCAGGTAGAGAGTTAATGGAAATGACAATAATCAGATGGCTCCAAACTAGCAGGCGTCTGCAGGACTGTAATGACATGCACGAGTCTGGGCACGCTTCGCCCAGGCTGATGGGAAAGTGTGTATTCTGTGGGACGGCTCAGAGAGGATTTGTGTGTGCTCTCAAAGTTTAACTCCAGAAATACACACTTGAGGGAGGGGGGGGGGGGGGGGGGTGTCGTGTAGTACCCCAGCAACACAGCCAAAACAGGATTTGAGTCAGAACATTCCTACTTATGTGTCACGAGATGACGGCAGCAGACCTCCCTATCTGGTAACGCATCGTCAATGTGTCCCACTAGCAAAACTCCATCCAGGCAACACAAACACCCTCTCTTCAGCTGACTTATATGGCAAGTGGGGAGCTGGGGTGGGAGGTATCCTATCATCACCCTCTCCAAGTGTTTTCATGGAGCCTATCTTTAGGACATCATTTGACATCATGTACACATTCCACAGGGCCCAGATGCTCCCTTGTGATATGCCGTGTGTGTTCCCCGCCTCAAAATGGCCCTCAATGGGCCGCTTTCTTTCAAAGCCTCCCCTCTCTCTCCACACACACATACACACACACACAAACATGTAGGGCCCTAGCCCACCACTCGTCCCAGCCCTATTCAGCTGGCAGCGGCTTCTCACAGGGTGAAAAAGCCACCACATGATAGTAGCAGGGCCCTGGAGAAACCACCTTTTCTGTGCTAGGGGAACAGACAATGCATTGTGGGTCGTCTGGGGGAGTGGGGAGTCTGCCCCCCCATTAAAGCCAGTGACGCCCAGCTGCTTAAGCTCGTTCTCCAGACTATGGGCCATTGTTTCCACGCATGCCCCGCTTTAGTCACATCCCGGGCCCCGATGGGCCCCAAGTGATGATCTATGGCCAAAGCCCCTGTTGGTCTGGGCCTGGCTTTATGGGGGCACCACAGGGCTCTGTGGGTGGACCACTCATTTTTGACTGATAGCCTGTCACCCCTCCACCCATACCCCTCGCCCCTTCTCCTTGCCAAGTGTCCTAAAAGTGGCCGTCGTCTGTCCCCCCCCCCGAGTCCATCCATGCTCGTATTGTTCTTGTTGTTTCTGGGATTGTCCGAGTATGCAGAAACTACACCTCATTATTCACAATGTGTATTTTTATTGGTGGCAACTTCTCTCAAGATAGGTGTGCTCAGCCTTGTGTGTTTCATTCCATCTTCCTTTTTACGACGGGCCTTAAAAAGATAATGTCTGTCTTCTCATCTGCTTGGTGGCAATTAAATGCTGTTGTGGGGGTATTGCAGCAAGGCCGTGGCTAGCACGTCCATCAGATTGAGGGTTGCATGGGAGACATGCTCAGTTAGGCCGTGCGGTCGTAAAGGGGTGTATTAATGGTTTTATGTACCTCACTGCAGCATTGTTAATGGCAAATGACATTTACTGTGTGCTGCAAGAGGAGGCTATTCAATCCACTGTATGGTTTATCTGTCTTGTCAAGCGCTCAATAAAAAAGCCCTCCGTAATATCAAAGGAGAGGCTGAACAAAGCCTCCAACCCCTGGGCTAGGTTTAAACCTCCTCTTGTGTTCTCCCCAAACAAAATGAATAGTTTATATTTTCAAATCCGGCTGAAATTAATCAAATTTAATTTCAGTCACACTGCACGAATGCACACACGCATATGTGAAAACTCATGGATGCACATACACCCAATTTGCACAAACACACACACACACACTACTCAGAACATTTCAGGAAGCGTTTTAAGCTGGGCCATTGAAATGGGCAACAACAATCAACCACTGGATAGTTGGTTTGCTTGTTTGTTTGTTAACGTCAATGCCATTGCTTTAGTGTTTTCCCTTTGCCTGTTACTATGAACCATTGGCCCGACGTTGTGGGAAATGTGGCGGGGGTAACGATAATGATGATGAAGGTAATGATGGAATAATTCATAATTACCACTCATCCAGGAGCCATACAGTGTGGATTTGGAACAAACAGGCGGATAGAGAGGGAGGGAGCAAAGGAGGGAACGAAGGAGGGAGCAAAGGAGGGAACGAAGGAGGGAGCGAAGGAGGAAGAGGGGGGCTTTAGTCTTTCTCTTTAAGTGTGTCGCCTGATTGAAGTGTAAGGTTCAGAGCTAATTACATCCAGAGCCACAGACCTCGGGAACAGATGCCACACTTGTGCATCAATAAATACTTATAAGTCACTTATTTAGGGGCTGACTGCCTGGGCTGCCACCAAGGGAAATGGCATGACTGGAAGCACTGGCGCCCGGGGCCATTTCTCTCTCTCCCCCAGCTCTTTGTCTTGTCATCCTACATCTTTAAGTGTGTGTGTGTGTGTGTGTGTGTGTGTGTGTGTGTGTGTGTGTGTGTGTGTGTGTGTGTGTGTGTGTGTGTGTGTGTGTGTGTGTGTGTGTGTGTGTGTGTGTGTGTTGAATCTATTCACTGCTTTAGAACAACGTAGGAAGCCAGAGACAGCAGGGCCTGATGCATGAAAAAAATGACTCTAAATATTCACCCTCTTTATAGTGTTTTTAATGTCTTGTCTGTCTCTCATCATGAAAGTTGTCTCTTCTGGCTTGATCATTGTTAACAGAGTAGTCTGCTAGAGCTATGCTTCTGTTTTTAATGCCAGGATCCCTGTCTCTTTTTGAAGGCGTTAAGATCAATATTTGTTTACTATAGCTCGTAGTACTTCATTCTTGACAGGAAATATTGTTTAATCCATTTAGTTCTCTCTTAAAGTATTAGAGGCATTAAAGTGTTAGTTATTCAATGTAAACGTGTATAATGCTCCTTTTACAATTGAGAAGTGTCATAGCTGGCCCAAGGGATTCTATGTCATCATTGTTATTGACCGTTTATAGTGCCATTCAGATTGTAGTTGACTGTCTGACTGGCCTGACAATAGGTCACTACTGTCCTCCCCCTATCTCTAAGCATATCGAAGGCGTGCCATTGCAGAGGAAGATCTAAACCCCAAACCACCACTAAGACTTGGCGATCCTGCTAAACAGATTCAAGTCATTGCATACAGTGTATTTGATTGACAGGGCACATTTTATATTGACAGCTATTAAAGTAAATGAACAAAGCATGCAATCGCAATTATCTCAATTAGATATCACACTATTTCAATAATGGATTAGCTAAATGTATAAATACTTATCCTGTAATTGCAGTTTAGACCCGTAAATAGCTGTAGTTGTTCACAGAAGAACACTACTTGTTTTCACTGTAAATCAGCCATCCCTCTGGTGTTCTCTGATTTGCCCTAGCTGTCTTTCCTGCTCCTACGCCTCACTCCACACCTCAATAAAAATGTGTGTGCCTGTGTGTGCCTGTGTGTGCATTTGTGTGCAATTGATGTGTTTTTGTGTGTGTTTGTGTCTGTCTTTGGTATCAACATTCCACAGATCTGCTTATAGAGAGGGAGCGTTCTGTGCTCATTATCGCCGCGGCAACATGATGAAAGAAGACGAAAGTCGCAGGAAATTCTGGTTGGTTGAGATGCATGGCCGACCGCAGCTCAAAACACGACACACTGAAGCCTCCCAACAGAGAGTTTCACAGCTATATTTTGAATGCGAGAAGCTGTTTTGCAATTGATTATTTTCCAGAATAATTAGGGAGCAGTATGTTTTTTCATAAGCTCAAAAGCACGGCTTTCTAATGTGCATTTTGTAACTTCAAGTTGCAAATATTCCCGGGCCTATTAACATATTTGAAATATGTATGCTCTTTAAGGCATATGCCAGATGTGTTTTAATCGAACGCTGCTCCCCAAGTTCATTCATGTGGATGAGAATAAATGACCTAGTTTGTTTTAATATTTAATAGTTCTTTTTTTATAGGTTAGAAAAGTAGAATTTTCACATGTACTTGTCTGGTCCTATTGGACGTAGGGTAGTGTGCACTCTGAAGTGTTCAGAAGCATCGCTGATGCCCTCCATCTCAAACACACACACACACACACACAAGTGTTGTGTTATGAGCAAACTGAGGACTGTATGACTACTCTGTTTAAAATGTGAGCCTGATTAACTTATATCAGGAGTGAAACACATGGAAATCCTTAGTGTGTGTGTGTGTGTGTGTGTGTGTGTGTGTGTGTGTGTGTGTGTGTGTGTGTGTGTGTGTGTGTAGTCAGTGGAAATGGAAGACTTGGGAACGGCCATTCATCCCCCCCACGTGGCTCAACGAGGTGGTAGAGTGGGGCGGGTGTTGGTGATCAGCAACTTTTCCATGACATCACTCGTCAGGCATTAACCCCATTAACGTGTCTGTTCTCTTTTTTCCTCCTCTCTCCTGTTGTCACTCAAAGCAAGGCGATGTGGGAGAGAGAGAAAGCGTTGCAGGTTTTATTGGGGTTCCATGTGGCGTCTTGCCAGACACTCGGCTTCATATTTCTTCCCAGGGCTAATTTATCACTTCTTTGGTTAGTTGTTCACTTGTCCCACTTTTTTCCAGGGTGTGAGCATCCACCACTCCTAAATGTGCTGGAGTTTAGTGGTAGTGGGGTAGAATTTATTGCTAGTGGGGTAGAGATCAGTGGTAGTGTGGTAAAGATCAGTGGTAGTGTGGTAGAGTTGAGTGGTAGTGTGGTAGAGTTCAGTGGTAGTGTGGTAGAGTTCAGTGGTAGTGGGGTAGAGATCAGTGGTAGTGGGGTAGAGATCAGTGGTAGTAGGGTAAAGATCAGTGGTAGTATGGTAGAGTTTAGTGGTAGTATGGTAGAGTTTAGTGGTAGTGGGGTAGAGGTCAGTGGTAGTAGGGTAAAGATCAGTGGTAGTAGGGTAAGGATCAGTGGTAGTAGGGTAAAGATCAGTGGTAGTGTGGTAGAGTTTAGTGGTAGTGGGGTAGAGGTCAGTGGGAGTAGGGTAAAGGTCAGTGGTAGTATGGTAGAGTTTAGTGGTAGTGGGGTAGAGTTCAGTGGTAGTGGGGTAGAGTTCAGTGGTAGTGTGGTAGAGTTTAGTGGTAGTGGGGTAAAGATCAGTGGTAGTATGGTAGAGTTTAGTGGTAGTGGGGTAGAGTTCAGTGGTAGTGGGGTAGAGTTCAGTGGTAGTGTGGTAGAGTTTAGTGGTACATTACATTTACATTTAAGTCATTTAGCAGACGCTCTTATCCAGAGCGACTTACAAATTGGTGCATTCACCTTATGACATCCAGTGGAACAGTAGTGCATCTAAATCTTTTAAGGGGGGTGAGAGGGATTACTTTATCCTATCCTAGGTATTCCTTAAAGAGGTGGGGTTTCAGGTGTCTCCGGAAGGTGGTGATTGACTCCGCTGTCCTGGCGTCGTGAGGGAGTTTGTTCCACCATTGGGGGGCCAGAGCAGCGAACAGTTTTGACTGGGCTGAGCGGGAACTGTACTTCCTCAGTGGTAGGGAGGCGAGCAGGCCAGAGGTGGATGAACGCAGTGCCCTTGTTTGGGTGTAGGGCCTGATCAGAGCCTGGAGGTACTGAGGTGCCGTTCCCCTCACAGCTCCGTAGGCAAGCACCATGGTCTTGTAGCGGATGCGAGCTTCAACCGGAAGCCAGTGGAGAGAGCGGAGGAGCGGGGTGACGTGAGAGAACTTGGGAAGGTTGAACACCAGACGGGTAGTGGGGTAGAGTTCAGTGGTAGTGGGGTAGAGTTCAGTGGTAGTGTGGTAGAGTTTAGTGGTAGTGGGGTAGAGTTCAGTGGTAGTGGGGTAGAGTTCAGTGGTAGTGTGGTAGAGATCAGTGGTAGTGTGGTAGAGATCAGTGGTAGTGTGGTAGAGGTCAGTGGTAGTAGGGTAAAGATCAGTGGTAGTATGGTAGAGTTTAGTGGTAGTGGGGTAGAGGTCAGTGGTAGTGTGGTGGAGTTCAGTAGTAGTGTGGTAGAGTTCAGTGGTAGTGTGGTAGAGTTCAGTGGTAGAGGGGTAGAGTTTAATGGTAGCGGAGTAGAGATCAGTGGAAGTGTGGTAGAGTTCAGTGGTAGTGTGGTAGAGATCAGTAGTAGTGGGGTAGAGTTTAGTGGTAGTGGGGTAGAATTTAGTGGTAGCATGGTAGAGATCAGTGGTAGTGTGGTAGAGTTCAGTGGTAGTGGGGTAGAATTTAGTGGTAGCATGGTAGAGATCAGTGGTAGTGTGGTAGAGTTTAGTGGTAGTGGGTTAGAGTTCAGTTGTAGTGTGGTAGAGTGCAGTGGTAGTGTGGTAGTGGGGTAGAGTTCAGTGGTAGTGTGGTAGAGGTCAGTGGTAGTGTGGTATAGATCAGTGGTTGTGTTGTAGAGTTTAGTGGTAGTGTGGTAGAGATCTGTGGTAGTTGGGTGGAGTTCAGTAGTGATGTGGTAGTGGGGTCGAGGACAGTGGTAGTGTGGTAGAGTTCAGTGGTAGTGTGTTAGAGTTCAGTGGTAGTGGGCTAGGGAACAGTGGTAGTGTGGTAGAGTTCAGTGGTAGTGTGGTAAAGTTCAGTGGTAGTGTGTTAGAGTTCAGTGGTAGTGGGCTAGAGTGCAGTTCTGGTGCGGTAGAGTTTGGTGGTAGTATGGTAGAGTTCAGTGATAGTTTTGGTAAAGTTCAGTGGTAGTGTGGTAGAGTTCAGTGGTAGTGGGCTAGAGTGCAGTGGTGGTGCGGTAGAGTTTAGTGGTAGTGGGGTATAGTTCAGTGGTAGTGTGGTGGAGTTCAGTAGTAGTGTGGTAGAGTTCAGTGGTAGTGGGGTAGAGTTCAGTGGTTGTGTGGTAGAGATCAGTTGTAGTGGGGTGGAGTTCAGTAGTTATGTGGTAGTGTTGTAGAGTTTAGTGGTAGTGTGGTAGAGTTGAGTCATAGTGGGGTAGAGTTCAGTGGTAGTTTTGGTACAGTTCAGTGGTAGTGTGGTAGAGTTCTGTGATAGTTTTGGTCGAGTTTAGTGGTAGTGGGGTATAGTTCAGTGGTAGTGTGGTAGATATCAGTCGTAGTGGGGTGGAGATCAGTGGTGATGTGGTAGTGGGATAGAGTTCAGTGGTGGTGTGGTAGAGATCAGTGATAGTGTGGTAGAGATTAATGGTAGTTGGGTAGCGTTCAGTGGATGTGTGGAAGAGTTCTGTGCTAGTCGAGTAGAGTTCACTGGTAGTGTAGTAGAGTTCAGTAGTAGTGTAGTATAGTTCAGTGGTAGTGTGGTAGTTAAGTGGTAGTTGGGTGGAGTTCAGTAGTGATGTGGTAGTGGGGTAGAGGGCAGTGGTAGTGTTGTAGAGTTTAGTGGTAGTGTGGTAGTGTGGTAGAGATCAGTGGTAGAGTTCAGTGGTAGTAGGGTAGAATTTAATGGTAGCATGGTAGAGATCAGTGGTAGTGTGGTAGAGTTCAGTGGTAGTGTGGTAGAGATCAGTGGTAGCATGGTAGAGATCAGTGGTAGTGTGATAGAGTTTAGTGGTAGTGGGTTAGAGTTCAGTTGTAGTGTGGTAGAGTGCAGTGGTAGTGTGGTAGTGGGGTAGAGTTCAGTGGTAGTGTGGTAGAGGTCAGTGGTAGTGTGGTATAGATCAGTGGTTGTGTTGTAGAGTTTAGTGGTAGTGTGGTAGAGATCTGTGGTAGTTGGGTGGAGTTCAGTAGTGATGTGGTAGTGGGGTCGAGGACAGTGGTAGTGTGGTAGAGTTCAGTGGTAGTGTGTTAGAGTTCAGTGGTAGTGGGCTAGGGAACAGTGGTAGTGTGGTAGAGTTCAGTGGTAGTGTGGTAAAGTTCAGTGGTAGTGTGTTAGAGTTCAGTGGTAGTGGGCTAGAGTGCAGTTCTGGTGCGGTAGAGTTTGGTGGTAGTATGGTAGAGTTCAGTGATAGTTTTGGTAAAGTTCAGTGGTAGTGTGGTAGAGTTCAGTGGTAGTGGGCTAGAGTGCAGTGGTGGTGCGGTAGAGTTTAGTGGTAGTGGGGTATAGTTCAGTGGTAGTGTGGTGGAGTTCAGTAGTAGTGTGGTAGAGTTCAGTGGTAGTGGGGTAGAGTTCAGTGGTTGTGTGGTAGAGATCAGTTGTAGTGGGGTGGAGTTCAGTAGTTATGTGGTAGTGTTGTAGAGTTTAGTGGTAGTGTGGTAGAGTTGAGTCATAGTGGGGTAGAGTTCAGTGGTAGTTTTGGTACAGTTCAGTGGTAGTGTGGTAGAGTTCTGTGATAGTTTTGGTCGAGTTTAGTGGTAGTGGGGTATAGTTCAGTGGTAGTGTGGTAGATATCAGTCGTAGTGGGGTGGAGATCAGTGGTGATGTGGTAGTGGGATAGAGTTCAGTGGTGGTGTGGTAGAGATCAGTGATAGTGTGGTAGAGATTAATGGTAGTTGGGTAGCGTTCAGTGGATGTGTGGAAGAGTTCTGTGCTAGTCGAGTAGAGTTCACTGGTAGTGTAGTAGAGTTCAGTAGTAGTGTAGAATAGTTCAGTGGTAGTGTGGTAGTTAAGTGGTAGTTGGGTGGAGTTCAGTAGTGATGTGGTAGTGGGGTAGAGGGCAGTGGTAGTGTTGTAGAGTTTAGTGGTAGTGTGGTAGTGTGGTAGAGATCAGTGGTAGAGTTCAGTGGTAGTAGGGTAGAATTTAATGGTAGCATGGTAGAGATCAGTGGTAGTGTGGTAGAGTTCAGTGGTAGTGTGGTAGAGATCAGTGGTAGTGTGGTAGAGTTCAGTGGTAGTAGGGTAAAGATCAGTGGTAGTATGGTAGAGTTTAGTGGTAGTGTGGTAGAGTTCAGTGGTAGTCGGGTAGAGTTCAGTGGTTGTGTGGTAGAGTTCAGTAGTAGTGGGCTAGAGTGCAGTTCTGGTGCGGTAGAGTCCGGTGGTAGTATGGTAGAGTTCAGTGGTAGTTTTGGTAAAGTTCAGTGGTAGTGTGGTAGAGTTCAGTGGTAGTGGGCTAGAGTGCAGTGGTGGTGCGGTAGAGTTTAGTGGTAGTGTGGTGGAGTTCAGTAGTAGTGTGGTAGAGTTCAGTGGTAGTGTGGTGGAGTTCAATAGTAGTGTGGTAGAGTTCAGTGGTAGTGGGGTAGAGTTCAGTGGTTGTGTGGTAGAGATCAGCTGTAGTGGGGTGCAGTTCAGTAGTTATGTGGTAGTGGGGTAGAGGGCAGTGGTAGTGTTGTAGAGTTTAGTGGTAGTGTGGTAGAGTTGAGTAATAGTGGGGTAGAGTGCAGTGGTAGTTTTGGTAGAGTTCAGTGGTAGTGGGGTAGAGTTCAGTGGTTATGTGTTAGATATTAGTCGTAGTTGGGTGGAGATCAGTGGTGATGTGGTAGTGGGATAGAGTTCAGTGGTGGTGTGGTAGAGATCAGTGGTAGTGTGGTAGAGTTTAGTGGTAGTGTGGTAGAGATTACTGGTAGTGGGGTAGCGTTCAGTGGTAGTGTGGTAGAGTTCAGTGGTAGTGGGTATAGTTACGTGGTTGTGTTGTAGAGTGCAGTGGTAGTGTGGTAGAGATCAGTCGTAGCTGGGTGGAGTTCAGTGGTGATGATGTAGTTGGATAGAGTGGTAGTGTGGTAGAGTACATTTGTAGTGTGGTAGAGTACATTTTTAGTGTGGTAGAGTACATTTGTTGTGTAGTGGTAGTGTGGTAGAGTTCAGTGGTAGTGTGGTAGAGTGCAGTGGTGGTTGGGAAGAGTTCAGTGGTAGTGTGGTAGTGGGGTAGAGTTCAGTGGTAGTGTTGTAGCGAACAGTGGTAGTATGGTAGATTTCAGTGGTAGTGTGTTAGTGTGTAGTGGTGGTTGGGTAGAGTTCAGTGCTAGTGTGGCAGAGTACAGTGGTAGTGTGGTAGTGGGGTAGAATGCAGTGGTAATGCGGTTGAGTTCAGTGGTAGTGTGGTTGAGTTCAGTGGTAGTGTGGTAGAGTTCAGTGGTAGTATGGTAGTGGGGTAGAATGCAGTGGTAATGCGGTTGAGTTCAGTGGTAGTGTGGTTGAGTTCAGTGGTAGTGTGGTAGAGTTCAGTGGTAGTGTGGAAGAGTTTAGTGGTAGTGGGGTAGAGTTCTGTGCTAGTCGGGTAGAGTTCAGTGGTAGTGTGGTAGAGTGCAGTTGTGGTGTCATAGAGTTGAGTAGTATTTGGGTTTAGTTCAGTGGTAGTGTGGTAGAGATCAGTGGTAGTGGGCTAGAGTGCAGTGGTGGTGCGGTAGAGTTCAGTAGTTATGTGGTAGTGGGGTAGAGGGCAGTGATAGTGTTGTAGAGTTTAGTGGTAGTGTGGAAGAGTTGAGTAATAGTGGGGTAGAGTTCAGTGGTAGTTTTGGTAGAGTTCATTGGTAGTGTGGTAGAGTTCTGTGGTAGTTTTGGTAGAGTTTAGTGGTAGTGGGACATAGTTCAGTGGTAGTGTGGTAGATATCAGTGGTAGTGGGGTGGAGATCAGTGGTGATGTGGTAGTGGGATAGAGTTCAGTGGTAGTGTGGTAGAGTTTAGTGGTAGTGTGGTAGAGATTACTGGTAGTGGGGTAGCGTTCAGTGGATGTGTGGAAGAGTTCTGTGCTAGTCGAGTAGAGTTCACTGGTAGTGTGGCAGAGTTCAGTAGTAGTGTGGTAGAGTTCAGTTGTAGTCGGGTAGAGTTCAGTGATAGTGTTTTAGAGTTCAGTGGTAGTGGGGTAGAGTTCAGTGGTAGTGGGGTAGAGATCAGTCATAGCTGGGTGGAGTTCAGTGGTGATGATGTAGTTGGATAGAGTTAACTGGTTGTGGGCTAGAGTGCAGTGGTGGTGCGGTTGGGAGCAGCCGTAGTGGGGTGGAGTTCAGTGGTAATGTGGTAGAGTTCGGTGGTAGTGGGGTACATTTCAGTGGTAGTGGGGTAGAGTTTAGTGGTAGTGGGCTAGAGTGCAGTGGTGGTGTGGTAGAGTTTAGTGGTAGTGTGGTAGAGATGACTGGTAGTGGGGTAGCGTTCAGTGGTAGTGTGGTAGAGTTCAGTGGTAGTGGGGTAGAGTTCAGTGGATGTGTGGAAGAGTTCTGTGCTAGTCGAGTAGAGTTCACTGGTAGTGTGGCAGAGTTCAGTAGTAGTGTGGTAGAGTTCAGTTGTAGTCGGGTAGAGTTCAGTGGTAGTGGTAGTGGGGTATAGTTACGTGCTTGTGTTGTAGAGTGCAGTGGTAGTGTGGTAGAGATCAGTCGTAGCTGGGTGGAGTTCAGTGGTGATGATGTAGTTGGATAGAGTTAACTGGTAGTGGGCTAGAGTGCAGTGGTGGTGCGGTAGAGTTGACTGGTAGTGGGGTGGAGTGCAGTGGTAGTGTGGTAGGGAGCAGCCGTAGTGGGGTGGAGTTCAGTGGTAATGTGGTAGAGTTCGGTGGTAGTGGGGTACATTTCAGTGGTAGTGGGGTAGAATTTAGTGGTAGCGTGGTAGAGATCAGTGGTAGTGTGGTAGAGTACAGTGGTAGATTTCAATGGTATTGTGGTAGAGTTCAGTGGTAGTGTGGTAGAGTTCAGTGGTAGTATGGTATAGTTGAGTGGTAGTGGGGTAGAGATCAGTGGTAGTGTGGTAGAGTTCAATGGTGGTGTTGTATAGTTGAGTGGTAATATGGTAGAGTTCAGTGGTAGTGTGGTAGAGTACATTTGTAGTGTGGTAGAGTACATTTGTTGTGTAGTGGTAGTGTGGTAGAGTTCAGTGGTAGTGTGGTAGAGTGCAGTGGTGGTTGGGAAGAGTTCAGTGGTAGTGTGGTAGTGGGGTAGAGTTCAGTGGTAGTGTGGTTGAGTTCATTTGTACTGGGGTTGAGTTCAGTGGTAGTGTGGTAAAGTACAGTGATAGTGTGGTAGAGTTCTGTGGTAGTGTGGTGGAGTACAGTGATAGTGTGGTAGAGTTCAGTGGTAGTATGGTATAGTTGAGTGGTAGTGGGGTAGAGATCAGTGGTAGTGTGGTAGAGTTCAATGGTGGTGTTGTATAGTTGAGTGGTAATATGGTAGAGTTCAGTGGTAGTGTGGTAGAGTACATTTGTAGTGTGGTAGAGTACATTTGTTGTGTAGTGCTAGTGTGGCAGAGTACAGTGGTAGTGTGGTACAGTTCAGTGGTAGTATGGTAGTGGGGTAGAATGCAGTGGTAACGCGGTTGAGTTCAGTGGTAGTGTGGTTGAGTTCAGTGGTAGTGTGGTAGAGTTCAGTGGTAGTGTGGTAGAGTACAGTCGTAGATTTCAATTGTATTGTGGTAGAGTTCAGTGGTTTGTGGTGGTAGTAGGGTAGCGTTCAGTGGTAATTTGGTTGAGTTCAGTGGTAGTGTGGTAGAGTACAGTGATCGTGTGGTAGAGTTCAGTGGTAGTATGGTATAGTTGAGTGGTAGTGGGGTAGAGATCAGTGATAGTGTTGTAGAGTTCAATGGCGGTGTTCTATAGTTGAGTGGTAATGTGGTAGAGTTCAGTGGTAGTGTGGTAGAGATCAGTGATAGTGTAGTAGAGTTCAGGGGTAGTGAGGTAGATTTCAGTGGTAGTTTGGTAGTGTGTAGAGTACAGTGGTAGTGTGGTAGAGTTTAGTGGTAGTGGGGTAGAGTTCTGTGATAGTCGGGTAGAGTTCAGTGGTAGTGTGGTAGTGTGTAGAGTACAGTGGTAGTGTGGTAGAGTGCAGTTGTGGTGTCGTAGAGTTGAGTAGTATTTGGGTTTAGTTCAGTGGTAGTGTGGTAGAGTTCAGTGGTAGTGGGGTAGAGTTCAGTGGTAGTCGGGTAGAGTTCAGTGGTAGTGTGGTTGAGTTCAGTAGTAGTGTGGTAGAGTTCAGTGGTAGTGGGCTAGAGTGCTGTGGTGGTGTGGTAGAGTTCAGTGGTAGTGTGGTAGAGTTCAGTGGTAGTGTGGTGGAGTACAGGGATAGTGTGGTAGAGATCAGTGGTAGTATGGTATAGTTGAGTGGTAGTGGGGTAGAGATCAGTGGTAGTGTGGTAGAGTTCAATGGTGGTGTTGTATAGTTGAGTGGTAATATGGTAGAGTTCAGTGGTAGGTTGGTAGAGTACATTTTTAGTGTGGTAGAGTACATTTGTTGTGTAGTGGTAGTGTGGTAGAGTTCAGTGGTAGTGTGGTAGAGTGCAGTGGTGGATGGGAAGAGTTCAGTGGTAGTCTGGTAGTGGGGTAGACTTCAGTGGTAGTGTTGTATCGAAAAGTGGTAGTATGGTAGATTTCAGTGGTAGTGTGTTAGTGTGTAGTGGTGATTGGGTAGAGTTCAGTGCTAGTGTGGCAGAGTACAGTGGTAGTGTGGTACAGTTCAGTGGTAGTATGGTAGTGGGGTAGAATGCAGTGGTAATGCGGTTGAGTTCAGTGGTAGTGTGGTTGAGTTCAGTGGTAGTGTGGTAGAGTTCAGTGGTAGTGTGGTAGAGTACAGTCGTAGATTTCAATTGTATTGTGGTAGAGTTCAGTGGTTTGTGGTGGTAGTAGGGTAGCGTTCAGTGGTAATTTGGTTGAGTTCAGTGGTAGTGTGGTAAAGTACAGTGATCGTGTGGTAGAGTGCAGTGGTGGTTGGGAAGAGTTCAGTGGTAGTCTGGTAGTGGGGTAGACTTCAGTGGTAGTGTTGTATCGAACAGTGGTAGTATGGTAGATTTCAGTGGTAGTGTGTTAGTGTGTAGTGGTGATTGGGTAGAGTTCAGTGCTAGTGTGGCAGAGTACAGTGGTAGTGTGGTACAGTTCAGTGGTAGTATGGTAGTGGGGTAGAATGCAGTGGTAATGCGGTTGAGTTCAGTGGTAGTGTGGTAGAGTACAGTCGTAGATTTCAATTGTATTGTGGTAGAGTTCAGTGGTTTGTGGTGGTAGTAGGGTAGCGTTCAGTGGTAATTTGGTTGAGTTCAGTGGTAGTATGGTATAGTTTAGTGGTAGTGGGGTAGAGATCAGTGATCGTGTGGTAGAGTTCAGTGGTAGTATGGTATAGTTGAGTGGTAGTGGGGTAGAGATCAGTGATAGTGTAGTAGAGTTCAGGGGTAGTGGAGTAGATTTCAGTGGTAGTTTGGTAGTGGGTAGAGTACAGTGGTAGTGTGGTAGAGTTTAGTGGTAGTGGGGTAGAGTTCTGTGATAGTGGGTAGAGTTCAGTGGTAGTGTGGTAGAGTTCAGTGGTAGTGTTGTAGAGTTCAGTGGTAGTGGGTAGAGTTCAGTGGTAGTGTGGTTGAGTTCAGTAGTAGTGTGGTGGAGTTCAGTGGTAGTGGGCTAGAGTGTAGTGGTGGTGTGGTAGAGTTCAGTGGTAGTGTGGTAGAGTTCAGTGGTAGTGTGGTGGAGTACAGTGATAGTGTGGTAGAGATCAGTGGTAGTGTGGTAGAGTTCAATGGTGGTGTTGTTTTGTTGAGTGGTAATGTGCTAGAGTTCAGTGGTAGTGTGGTAGTGATCAGTGATAGTGTAGTAGAGTTCAGTGGTAGTGTGGTAGTGGGGTAGATTTCAGTGGTATTGTGGTAGTGGGTAGAGTACAGTGGTGGTGTGGTCAGTGAGTTTAGTTGTAGTGGGGTAGAGTTTAGTGGTAGTGTGGTAGAGTTCTGTGCTAGTCGGGTAGAGTTCGGTGCTAGTCGGGTAGAGTTCAGTGGTATTGTTGTAGAGTGCGGTGGTGGTGCCGTAGAGTTGAGTAGTATTTGGGTATAGTTGAGTGGTAGTGTGGTAGAGTTCAGTGGTAGTGTGGTAGAGTTCAGTGGTAGTCGGGTAGAGTTCAGTGGTAGTGTGGTAGAGTTCAGTAGTAGTGTGGTAGAGTTCAGTGGTAGTGGGCTAGAGTGCAGTGGTGTAGAGTTCAGTGGTAGTGTGGTAGAGTTTAGTGGTAGTGGGGTATAGTTCAGTGATAGTGTTGTAGAGTTCAGTGGTAGTGTGGTAGAGTTCAGTGGTAGTATGGTAGAGTTCAGTGGTAGTGTGGTTGAGTTCAGTAGTAGTGTGGTGGAGTACAGTGATAGTGTGGTAGAGATCAGTGGTAGTGTGGTAGAGTTCAATGGTGGTGTTGTTTTGTTGAGTGGTAATGTGCTAGAGTTCAGTGGTAGTGTGGTAGTGATCAGTGATAGTGTAGTAGAGTTCAGTGGTAGTGTGGTAGTGGGGTAGATTTCAGTGGTAGTGTGGTAGTGGGTAGAGTACAGTGGTGGTGTGGTCGAGTTTAGTTGTAGTGGGGTAGAGTTTAGTGGTAGTGTGGTAGAGTTCTGTGCTAGTCGGGTAGAGTTCGGTGCTAGTCGGGTAGAGTTCAGTGGTATTGTTGTAGAGTGCGGTGGTGGTGCCGTAGAGTTGAGTAGTATTTGGGTATAGTTGAGTGGTAGTGTGGTAGAGTTCAGTGGTAGTGTGGTAGAGTTCAGTGGTAGTCGGGTAGAGTTCAGTGGTAGTGTGGTAGAGTTCAGTAGTAGTGTGGTAGAGTTCAGTGGTAGTGGGCTAGAGTGCAGTGGTGGTGCGGTAGAGTTTAGTGGTAGTGTGGTAGTGGGGTAGAGTTCAGTGGTAGTGTGGTTGAGTTCATTTGTACTGGGGTTGAGTTCAGTGGTAGTGTGGTAAAGTACAGTGATAGTGTGGTAGAGTTCTGTGGTAGTGTGGTGGAGTACAGTGATAGTGTGGTAGAGTTCAGTGGTAGTATGGTATAGTTGAGTGGTAGTGGGGTAGAGATCAGTGGTAGTGTGGTAGAGTTCAATGGTGGTGTTGTATAGTTGAGTGGTAATATGGTAGAGTTCAGTGGTAGTGTGGTAGAGTACATTTGTAGTGTGGTAGAGTACATTTGTTGTGTAGTGCTAGTGTGGCAGAGTACAGTGGTAGTGTGGTACAGTTCAGTGGTAGTATGGTAGTGGGGTAGAATGCAGTGGTAACGCGGTTGAGTTCAGTGGTAGTGTGGTAGAGTTCAGTGGTAGTGTGGTGGAGTACAGTGATAGTGTGGTAGAGATCAGTGGTAGTGTGGTAGAGTTCAATGGTGGTGTTGTTTTGTTGAGTGGTAATGTGCTAGAGTTCAGTGGTAGTGTGGTAGTGATCAGTGATAGTGTAGTAGAGTTCAGTGGTAGTGTGGTAGTGGGGTAGATTTCAGTGGTATTGTGGTAGTGGGTAGAGTACAGTGGTGGTGTGGTCGAGTTTAGTTGTAGTGGGGTAGAGTTTAGTGGTAGTGTGGTAGAGTTCTGTGCTAGTCGGGTAGAGTTCGGTGCTAGTCGGGTAGAGTTCAGTGGTATTGTTGTAGAGTGCGGTGGTGGTGCCGTAGAGTTGAGTAGTATTTGGGTATAGTTGAGTGGTAGTGTGGTAAAGTTCAGTGGTAGTGTGGTAGAGTTCAGTGGTAGTGTGGTAGAGTTCAGTAGTAGTGTGGTAGAGTTCAGTGGTAGTGGGCTAGAGTGCAGTGGTGGTGCGGTAGAGTTTAGTGGTAGTGGGGTATAGTTCAGTGATAGTGTTGTAGAGTTCAGTGGTAGTGTGGTAGAGTTCAGTGGTAGTATGGTAGAGTTCAGTGGTAGTGTGGTTGAGTTCAGTAGTAGTGTGGTGGAGTTCAGTGGTAGTGGGCTAGAGTGTAGTGGTGGTGTGGTAGAGTTCAGTGGTAGTGTGGTAGAGTTCAGTGGTAGTGTGGTGGAGTACAGTGATAGTGTGGTAGAGATCAGTGGTAGTGTGGTAGAGTTCAATGGTGGTGTTGTTTTGTTGAGTGGTAATGTGCTAGAGTTCAGTGGTAGTGTGGTAGTGATCAGTGATAGTGTAGTAGAGTTCAGTGGTAGTGTGGTAGTGGGGTAGATTTCAGTGGTAGTGTGGTAGTGGGTAGAGTACAGTGGTGGTGTGGTCGAGTTTAGTTGTAGTGGGGTAGAGTTTAGTGGTAGTGTGGTAGAGTTCTGTGCTAGTCGGGTAGAGTTCGGTGCTAGTCGGGTAGAGTTCAGTGGTATTGTTGTAGAGTGCGGTGGTGGTGCCGTAGAGTTGAGTAGTATTTGGGTATAGTTGAGTGGTAGTGTGGTAGAGTTCAGTGGTAGTGTGGTAGAGTTCAGTGGTAGTCGGGTAGAGTTCAGTAGTAGTGTGGTAGAGTTCAGTGGTAGTGGGCTAGAGTGCAGTGGTGGTGCGGTAGAGTTTAGTGGTAGTGTGGTAGTGGGGTAGAGTTCAGTGGTAGTGTGGTTGAGTTCATTTGTACTGGGGTTGAGTTCAGTGGTAGTGTGGTAAAGTACAGTGATAGTGTGGTAGAGTTCTGTGGTAGTGTGGTGGAGTACAGTGATAGTGTGGTAGAGTTCAGTGGTAGTATGGTATAGTTGAGTGGTAGTGGGGTAGAGATCAGTGGTAGTGTGGTAGAGTTCAATGGTGGTGTTGTATAGTTGAGTGGTAATATGGTAGAGTTCAGTGGTAGTGTGGTAGAGTACATTTGTAGTGTGGTAGAGTACATTTGTTGTGTAGTGCTAGTGTGGCAGAGTACAGTGGTAGTGTGGTACAGTTCAGTGGTAGTATGGTAGTGGGGTAGAATGCAGTGGTAAGCGGTTGAGTTCAGTGGTAGTGTGGTTGAGTTCAGTGGTAGTGTGGTAGAGTTCAGTGGTAGTGTGGTAGAGTACAGTCGTAGATTTCAATTGTATTGTGGTAGAGTTCAGTGGTTTGTGGTGGTAGTAGGGTAGCGTTCAGTGGTAATTTGGTTGAGTTCAGTGGTAGTGTGGTAGAGTACAGTGATCGTGTGGTAGAGTTCAGTGGTAGTATGGTATAGTTGAGTGGTAGTGGGGTAGAGATCAGTGATAGTGTTGTAGAGTTCAATGGCGGTGTTCTATAGTTGAGTGGTAATGTGGTAGAGTTCAGTGGTAGTGTGGTAGAGATCAGTGATAGTGTAGTAGAGTTCAGGGGTAGTGAGGTAGATTTCAGTGGTAGTTTGGTAGTGTGTAGAGTACAGTGGTAGTGTGGTAGAGTTTAGTGGTAGTGGGGTAGAGTTCTGTGATAGTCGGGTAGAGTTCAGTGGTAGTGTGGTAGTGTGTAGAGTACAGTGGTAGTGTGGTAGAGTGCAGTTGTGGTGTCGTAGAGTTGAGTAGTATTTGGGTTTAGTTCAGTGGTAGTGTGGTAGAGTTCAGTGGTAGTGTGGTAGAGTTCAGTGGTAGTCGGGTAGAGTTCAGTGGTAGTGTGGTTGAGTTCAGTAGTAGTGTGGTAGAGTTCAGTGGTAGTGGGCTAGAGTGTTGTGGTGGTGTGGTAGAGTTCAGTGGTAGTGTGGTAGAGTTCAGTGGTAGTGTGGTGGAGTACAGGGATAGTGTGGTAGAGATCAGTGGTAGTATGGTATAGTTGAGTGGTAGTGGGGTAGAGATCAGTGGTAGTGTGGTAGAGTTCAATGGTGGTGTTGTATAGTTGAGTGGTAATATGGTAGAGTTCAGTGGTAGGTTGGTAGAGTACATTTTTAGTGTGGTAGAGTACATTTGTTGTGTAGTGGTAGTGTGGTAGAGTTCAGTGGTAGTGTGGTAGAGTGCAGTGGTGGATGGGAAGAGTTCAGTGGTAGTCTGGTAGTGGGGTAGACTTCAGTGGTAGTGTTGTATCGAAAAGTGGTAGTATGGTAGATTTCAGTGGTAGTGTGTTAGTGTGTAGTGGTGATTGGGTAGAGTTCAGTGCTAGTGTGGCAGAGTACAGTGGTAGTGTGGTACAGTTCAGTGGTAGTATGGTAGTGGGGTAGAATGCAGTGGTAATGCGGTTGAGTTCAGTGGTAGTGTGGTTGAGTTCAGTGGTAGTGTGGTAGAGTTCAGTGGTAGTGTGGTAGAGTACAGTCGTAGATTTCAATTGTATTGTGGTAGAGTTCAGTGGTTTGTGGTGGTAGTAGGGTAGCGTTCAGTGGTAATTTGGTTGAGTTCAGTGGTAGTGTGGTAGAGTACAGTGATCGTGTGGTAGAGTGCAGTGGTGGTTGGGAAGAGTTCAGTGGTAGTCTGGTAGTGGGGTAGACTTCAGTGGTAGTGTTGTATCGAACAGTGGTAGTATGGTAGATTTCAGTGGTAGTGTGTTAGTGTGTAGTGGTGATTGGGTAGAGTTCAGTGCTAGTGTGGCAGAGTACAGTGGTAGTGTGGTACAGTTCAGTGGTAGTATGGTAGTGGGGTAGAATGCAGTGGTAATGCGGTTGAGTTCAGTGGTAGTGTGGTAGAGTACAGTCGTAGATTTCAATTGTATTGTGGTAGAGTTCAGTGGTTTGTGGTGGTAGTAGGGTAGCGTTCAGTGGTAATTTGGTTGAGTTCAGTGGTAGTATGGTATAGTTGAGTGGTAGTGGGGTAGAGATCAGTGATCGTGTGGTAGAGTTCAGTGGTAGTATGGTATAGTTGAGTGGTAGTGGGGTAGAGATCAGTGATAGTGTAGTAGAGTTCAGGGGTAGTGGAGTAGATTTCAGTGGTAGTTTGGTAGTGGGTAGAGTACAGTGGTAGTGTGGTAGAGTTTAGTGGTAGTGGGGTAGAGTTCTGTGATAGTCGGGTAGAGTTCAGTGGTAGTGTGGTAGAGTTCAGTGGTAGTGTTGTAGAGTTCAGTGGTAGTCGGGTAGAGTTCAGTGGTAGTGTGGTTGAGTTCAGTAGTAGTGTGGTGGAGTTCAGTGGTAGTGGGCTAGAGTGTAGTGGTGGTGTGGTAGAGTTCAGTGGTAGTGTGGTAGAGTTCAGTGGTAGTGTGGTGGAGTACAGTGATAGTGTGGTAGAGATCAGTGGTAGTGTGGTAGAGTTCAATGGTGGTGTTGTTTTGTTGAGTGGTAATGTGCTAGAGTTCAGTGGTAGTGTGGTAGTGATCAGTGATAGTGTAGTAGAGTTCAGTGGTAGTGTGGTAGTGGGGTAGATTTCAGTGGTATTGTGGTAGTGGGTAGAGTACAGTGGTGGTGTGGTCGAGTTTAGTTGTAGTGGGGTAGAGTTTAGTGGTAGTGTGGTAGAGTTCTGTGCTAGTCGGGTAGAGTTCGGTGCTAGTCGGGTAGAGTTCAGTGGTATTGTTGTAGAGTGCGGTGGTGGTGCCGTAGAGTTGAGTAGTATTTGGGTATAGTTGAGTGGTAGTGTGGTAGAGTTCAGTGGTAGTGTGGTAGAGTTCAGTGGTAGTCGGGTAGAGTTCAGTGGTAGTGTGGTAGAGTTCAGTAGTAGTGTGGTAGAGTTCAGTGGTAGTGGGCTAGAGTGCAGTGGTGGTGCGGTAGAGTTTAGTGGTAGTGGGGTATAGTTCAGTGATAGTGTTGTAGAGTTCAGTGGTAGTGTGGTAGAGTTCAGTGGTAGTATGGTAGAGTTCAGTGGTAGTGTGGTTGAGTTCAGTAGTAGTGTGGTGGAGTTCAGTGGTAGTGGGCTAGAGTGTAGTGGTGGTGTGGTAGAGTTCAGTGGTAGTGTGGTAGAGTTCAGTGGTAGTGTGGTGGAGTACAGTGATAGTGTGGTAGAGATCAGTGGTAGTGTGGTAGAGTTCAATGGTGGTGTTGTTTTGTTGAGTGGTAATGTGCTAGAGTTCAGTGGTAGTGTGGTAGTGATCAGTGATAGTGTAGTAGAGTTCAGTGGTAGTGTGGTAGTGGGGTAGATTTCAGTGGTAGTGTGGTAGTGGGTAGAGTACAGTGGTGGTGTGGTCGAGTTTAGTTGTAGTGGGGTAGAGTTTAGTGGTAGTGTGGTAGAGTTCTGTGCTAGTCGGGTAGAGTTCGGTGCTAGTCGGGTAGAGTTCAGTGGTATTGTTGTAGAGTGCGGTGGTGGTGCCGTAGAGTTGAGTAGTATTTGGGTATAGTTGAGTGGTAGTGTGGTAGAGTTCAGTGGTAGTGTGGTAGAGTTCAGTGGTAGTCGGGTAGAGTTCAGTGGTAGTGTGGTAGAGTTCAGTAGTAGTGTGGTAGAGTTCAGTGGTAGTGGGCTAGAGTGCAGTGGTGGTGCGGTAGAGTTTAGTGGTAGTGGGGTATAGTTCAGTGATAGTGTTGTAGAGTTCAGTGGTAGTGTGGTAGAGTTCAGTGGTAGTATGGTAGAGTTCAGTGGTAGTATGGTAGAGTTCAGTGGTAGTATGGTAGAGTTCAGTGGTTGTGTGGTGGAATGTAGTGGTTGTGTGGTAGAGATCAGCCGTAGTGGGTTGGAGTTCAGTGGTAATGTAGTAGTGGGGTAGAGGTCAGTGGTAGTGTGGTAGAGTTCATTTGTAGTGTGGTTGTGCACATTTGTAGTGTAGTAGAGTACATTTGTTGCACGGTAGAGTGCAGTGGTAGTGTGATAGAGTACAGTGGTAGTGTGTTAGTGTGTAGTGGTGGTTGGGTAGAGTTCAGTGCTAGTGTGGCAGAGTCCAGTGGTAGTGTGGTACAGTTCAGTGGTAGTATGGCAGTGGGGTAGAGTGCAGTGGTAATGCGGTTGAGTTCAGTGGTAGTGTGGTTGAGTTCAGTGGTTGTGTGGTTGACTTCAGTGGTAGTGTGGTAAAGTTCAGTGGTAGAGTACAGTGATAGTGTGGTAGAGTTCTGTGGTAGTGTTGGTGGAGTACAGTGGTAGTGTTGGTGGAGTACAGTGGTAGTGTGGTAGAGTACAGTGGTAGTATGGTATGGTATAGTTGAGTGGTAGTGTGGTAGTGTGGTAGAGTTCAATGGTGGTGTTGTATAGTTGAGTGGTAATATGGTAGAGTTCAGTGGTAGTGTGGTAGAGATCAGTGATAGTGTTGTCGAGTTCAATGGTAGTTTGGTAGTGGGTAGAGTATAGTGCTAGTGTGGTAGAGTTCTGTGCTAGTCGGGTAGAGTTCAGTGGAAGTCGGGTAGAGTTCAGTAGTAGTGTGGTGGAGTTCAGTGGTAGTGGGCTATAGTTCATTGGTAGTGTGGTAGAGTTCAGTGGTAGTGTGGTAGAGTTTAGTGGTAGTGGGGTAGATTTCAGTGGTTGTGTGGTAGAGTGCAGTAGTTGTTTGGTAGAGATCAGTCGTAGTGTGGTGGAGTTCAGTGGTAATGTGGTAGTGGGGTAGAGTTCAGTGGTAGTGTGATAGAGTTTAGTGGTAGCGGGTTAGAGTTCAGTGGTAGTGTGGTAGAGTGCAGTGGTAGTGTGTTAGTGTGTAGTGGTGGTTGGGTAGAGTTCAGTGCTAGTGTAGCAGAGTACAGTGGTAGTGTGGTACAGTTCAGTGGAAGTATGGCAGTGCGGTAGAGTGCAGTGGTAATGCAGTTGAGTTCAGTGGTAGTGTGGTAGAGTGCACTGGTGGTGGGGTAGAGTTCAGTGGTATTGTGGTAGAGTACATTTGTAGTGTGGTAGAGTACATTTGTAGTGTGGTAGAGTACATTTGTTGTGCGGTAGAGTGCAGTGGTAGTGTGGTAGAGTTCAGTGGTAGTGTGGTAGAGTGCAGTGGTAGTGGGGTAGAGTTCAGTGGTAGTGGGGTAGAGTTCAGTGGTAGTGTGGTAGAGTTCAGTTGTAGTGTGGTAGAGTACATTTGTAGTATGGTCGAGTACATTTGTTGCTTGTGGTAGAGTGCAGTGGTAGTGTGGTATTGTGCAGTGGTAGTGTGGTAGAGTGTAGTGGTAGTGTAATAGAGTACAGTGGTAGTGTGTTAGTGTGTAGTGGTGGTTGGGTGAAGTTCAGTGCTAGTGTGGCAGAGTACAGTGGTAGTATGGTAGTGGGGTAGAGTGCAGTGGTAGTATGCTAGTGTGGCAGAGTACAGTGGTAGTATGGTAGTGGGGTAGAGTGCAGTGGTAGTATGGTAGTGGGGTAGAGTTCAGTGGTAGTATGGTAGTGGGGTAGAGTTCAGTGGTAGTGTGTTAGTGTGTAGTAGTGGTTGGGTAGAGTTCAGTGCTAGTGTGGCAGAGTACATTTGTAGTGTGGTACAGTTCAGTGGTAGTATGGCAGTGGGGTAGAGTGCAGTGGTAATGCGGTTGAGTTCAGTGGTAGTGTGGTTGAGTTCAGTGGTAGTGTGGTTGAGTTCAGTGGTTGTGTGGTTGAGTTCAGTGGTAGTGTGGTAAAGTTCAGTGGTAGTGTAGTAGAGTACAGTGATAGTGTGGTAGAGTTCTGTGGTAGTGTTGGTGGAGTACAGTGGTAGTGTGGTAGAGTACAGTGGTAGTATGGTATGGTATAGTTGAGTGGTAGTGTGGTAGTGTGGTAGAGATCAGTGGTAGTGTGGTAGAGTTCAATGGTGGTGTTGTATAGTTGAGTGGTAATATGGTAGAGTTCAGTGGTAGTGTGGTAGAGATCAGTGATAGTGTTGTCGAGTTCAATGGTAGTTTGGTAGTGGGTAGAGTATAGTGCTAGTGTGGTAGAGTTCTGTGCTAGTCGGGTAGAGTTCAGTGGAAGTCGGGTAGAGTTCAGTAGTAGTGTGGTGGAGTTCAGTGGTAGTGGGCTATAGTTCATTGGTAGTGTGGTAGAGTTCAGTGGTAGTGTGGTAGAGTTGAGTGGTAGTGTGGTAGAGTTCAGTGGTAGTGTGGTAGAGTTCAGTGGAAGTCGGGTAGAGTTCAGTAGTAGTGTGGTGGAGTTCAGTGGTAGTGGGCTATAGTTCAGTCGTAGTGTGGTAAAGTTGAGTGGTAGTGGGGTAGATTTCAGTGGTTGTGTGGTGGAGTGCAGTAGTAGTTTGGTAGAGATCAGTCGTAGTGGGGTGGAGTTCAGTGGTAATGTGGTAGTGGGGTAGAGTTCAGTGGTAGTGTGGTAGAGTTCAGTGGTAGTGGGGTAGATTTCAGTGGTTGTGTGGTGGAGTGCAGTAGTTGTTTGGTAGAGATCAGTCGTAGTGTGGTGGAGTTCAGTGGTAATGTGGTAGTGGGGTAGAGTTCAGTGGTAGTGTGATAGAGTTTAGTGGTAGCGGGTTAGAGTTCAGTGGTAGTGTGGTAGAGTGCAGTGGTAGTGTGTTAGTGTGTAGTGGTGGTTGGGTAGAGTTCAGTGCTAGTGTAGCAGAGTACAGTGGTAGTGTGGTACAGTTCAGTGGAAGTATGGCAGTGCGGTAGAGTGCAGTGGTAATGCAGTTGAGTTCAGTGGTAGTGTGGTAGAGTGCACTGGTGGTGGGGTAGAGTTCAGTGGTATTGTGGTAGAGTACATTTGTAGTGTGGTAGAGTACATTTGTAGTGTGGTAGAGTACATTTGTTGTGCGGTAGAGTGCAGTGGTAGTGTGGTAGAGTTCAGTGGTAGTGTGGTAGAGTGCAGTGGTAGTGGGGTAGAGTTCAGTGGTAGTGGGGTAGAGTTCAGTGGTAGTGTGGTAGAGTTCAGTTGTAGTGTGGTAGAGTACATTTGTAGTGTGGTCGAGTACATTTGTTGCGCGGTAGAGTGCAGTGGTAGTGTGGTATTGTGCAGTGGTAGTGTGGTAGAGTGTAGTGGTAGTGTAATAGAGTACAGTGGTAGTGTGTTAGTGTGTAGTGGTGGTTGGGTGAAGTTCAGTGCTAGTGTGGCAGAGTACAGTGGTAGTATGGTAGTGGGGTAGAGTGCAGTAGTTGGTTGGTAGAGATCAGTCGTAGTGTGGTGGAGTTCAGTGGTAATGTGGTAGTGGGGTAGAGTTCAGTGGTAGTGTGATAGAGTTTAGTGGTAGCGGGTTAGAGTTCAGTGGTAGTGTGGTAGAGTGCAGTGGTAGTGTGTTAGTGTGTAGTGGTGGTTGGGTAGAGTTCAGTGCTAGTGTAGCAGAGTACAGTGGTAGTGTGGTACAGTTCAGTGGAAGTATGGCAGTGCGGTAGAGTGCAGTGGTAATGCAGTTGAGTTCAGTGGTAGTGTGGTAGAGTGCACTGGTGGTGGGGTAGAGTTCAGTGGTATTGTGGTAGAGTACATTTGTAGTGTGGTAGAGTACATTTGTAGTGTGGTAGAGTACATTTGTTGTGCGGTAGAGTGCAGTGGTAGTGTGGTAGAGTTCAGTGGTAGTGTGGTAGAGTGCAGTGGTAGTGGGGTAGAGTTCAGTGGTAGTGGGGTAGAGTTCAGTGGTAGTGTGGTAGAGTTCAGTTGTAGTGTGGTAGAGTACATTTGTAGTATGGTCGAGTACATTTGTTGCGCAGTAGAGTGCAGTGGTAGTGTGGTATTGTGCAGTGGTAGTGTGGTAGAGTGTAGTGGTAGTGTAATAGAGTACAGTGGTAGTGTGTTAGTGTGTAGTGGTGGTTGGGTGAAGTTCAGTGCTAGTGTGGCAGAGTACAGTGGTAGTATGGTAGTGGGGTAGAGTGCAGTGGTAGTATGCTAGTGTGGCAGAGTACAGTGGTAGTATGGTAGTGGGGTAGAGTGCAGTGGTAGTATGGTAGTGGGGTAGAGTTCAGTGGTAGTATGGTAGTGGGGTAGAGTTCAGTGGTAGTGTGATAGAGTTTAGTGGTAGTGGGTTAGAGTTCAGTGGTAGTGTGGTAGAGTGCAGTGGTAGTGTGTTAGTGTGTAGTGGTGGTTGGGTAGAGTTCAGTGCTAGTGTGGCAGAGTACATTTGTAGTGTGGTACAGTTCAGTGGTAGTATGGCAGTGGGGTAGAGTGCAGTGGTAATGCGGTTGAGTTCAGTGGTAGTGTGGTTGAGTTCAGTGGTAGTGTGGTTGAGTTCAGTGGTTGTGTGGTTGAGTTCAGTGGTAGTGTGGTAAAGTTCAGTGGTAGTGTAGTAGAGTACAGTGATAGTGTGGTAGAGTTCTGTGGTAGTGTTGGTGGAGTACAGTGGTAGTGTGGTAGAGTACAGTGGTAGTATGGTATGGTATAGTTGAGTGGTAGTGTGGTAGTGTGGTAGAGATCAGTGGTAGTGTGGTAGAGTTCAATGGTGGTGTTGTATAGTTGAGTGGTAATATGGTAGAGTTCAGTGGTAGTGTGGTAGAGATCAGTGATAGTGTTGTCGAGTTCAATGGTAGTTTGGTAGTGGGTAGAGTATAGTGCTAGTGTGGTAGAGTTCTGTGCTAGTCGGGTAGAGTTCAGTGGAAGTCGGGTAGAGTTCAGTAGTAGTGTGGTGGAGTTCAGTGGTAGTGGGCTATAGTTCATTGGTAGTGTGGTAGAGTTCAGTGGTAGTGTGGTAGAGTTGAATGGTAGTGTGGTAGAGTTCAGTGGTAGTGTGGTAGAGTTCAGTGGAAGTCGGGTAGAGTTCAGTAGTAGTGTGGTGGAGTTCAGTGGTAGTGGGCTATAGTTCAGTCGTAGTGTGGTAAAGTTGAGTGGTAGTGGGGTAGATTTCAGTGGTTGTGTGGTGGAGTGCAGTAGTAGTTTGGTAGAGATCAGTCGTAGTGGGGTGGAGTTCAGTGGTAATGTGGTAGTGGGGTAGAGTTCAGTGGTAGTGTGGTAGAGTTCAGTGGTAGTGGGGTAGATTTCAGTGGTTGTGTGGTGGAGTGCAGTAGTTGTTTGGTAGAGATCAGTCGTAGTGTGGTGGAGTTCAGTGGTAATGTGGTAGTGGGGTAGAGTTCAGTGGTAGTGTGATAGAGTTTAGTGGTAGCGGGTTAGAGTTCAGTGGTAGTGTGGTAGAGTGCAGTGGTAGTGTGTTAGTGTGTAGTGGTGGTTGGGTAGAGTTCAGTGCTAGTGTAGCAGAGTACAGTGGTAGTGTGGTACAGTTCAGTGGAAGTATGGCAGTGCGGTAGAGTGCAGTGGTAATGCAGTTGAGTTCAGTGGTAGTGTGGTAGAGTGCACTGGTGGTGGGGTAGAGTTCAGTGGTATTGTGGTAGAGTACATTTGTAGTGTGGTAGAGTACATTTGTTGTGCGGTAGAGTGCAGTGGTAGTGTGGTAGAGTTCAGTGGTAGTGTGGTAGAGTGCAGTGGTAGTGGGGTAGAGTTCAGTGGTAGTGGGGTAGAGTTCAGTGGTAGTGTGGTAGAGTTCAGTTGTAGTGTGGTAGAGTACATTTGTAGTGTGGTCGAGTACATTTGTTGCGCGGGTAGAGTGCAGTGGTAGTGTGGTATTGTGCAGTGGTAGTGGTAGAGTGTAGTGGTAGTGTAATAGAGTACAGTGGTAGTGTGTTAGTGTGTAGTGGTGGTTGGGTGAAGTTCAGTGCTAGTGTGGCAGAGTACAGTGGTAGTATGGTAGTGGGGTAGAGTGCAGTGGTAGTATGCTAGTGTGGCAGAGTACAGTGGTAGTATGGTAGTGGGGTAGAGTGCAGTGGTAGTATGGTAGTGGGGTAGAGTTCAGTGGTAGTATGGTAGTGGGGTAGAGTTTAGTGGTAGTGTGATAGAGTTTAGTGGTAGTGGGTTAGAGTTCAGTGGTAGTGTGGTAGAGTGTACTGGTAGTGTAATAGAGTACAGTGGTAGTGTGTTAGTGTGTAGTGGTGGTTGGGTGAAGTTCAGTGCTAGTGTGGCAGAGTACAGTGGTAGTATGGTAGTGGGGTAGAGTACAGTGGTAGTATGCTAGTGTGGCAGAGTACAGTGGTAGTATGGTAGTGTGGCAGAGTACAGTGGTAGTATGGTAGTGGGGTAGAGTGCAGTGGTAGTATGCTAGTGTGGCAGAGTACAGTGGTAGTATGGTAGTGGGGTAGAGTGCAGTGGTAGTATGGTAGTGTGGCAGAGTACAGTGGTAGTATGGTAGTGGGGTAGAGTGCAGTGGTAGTATGGTAGTGGGGTAGAGTTCAGTGGTAGTGTGATAGAGTTTAGTGGTAGTGGGTTAGAGTTCAGTGGTAGTGTGGTAGAGTGCAGTGGTAGTGTGTTAGTGTGTAATGGTGGTTGGGTAGAGTTCAGTGCTAGTGTGGCAGAGTACATTGGTAGTGTGGTACAGTTCAGTGGTAGTATGGCAGTGGGGTAGAGTGCAGTGGTAATGCGGTTGAGTTCAGTGGTAGTGTGGTTGAGTTCAGTGGTAGTGTGGTTGAGTTCAGTGGTTGTGTGGTTGAGTTCAGTGGTAGTGTGGTAAAGTTCAGTGGTAGTGTAGTAGAGTATAGTGATAGTGTGGTAGAGTTCTGTGGTAGTGTTGGTGGAGTACAGTGGTAGTGTGGTAGAGTACAGTGGTAGTATGGTATGGTATAGTTGAGTGGTAGTGTGGTAGAGATCAGTGGTAGTGTGGTAGAGTTCAATGGTGGTGTTGTATAGTTGAGTGGTAATATGGTAGAGTTCAGTGGTAGTGTGGTAGAGATCAGTGATAGTGTAGTAGAGTTCAATGGTAGTTTGGTAGTGGGTAGAGTATAGTGCTAGTGTGGTAGAGTTCTGTGCTAGTCGGGTAGAGTTCAGTGGTAGTGTGGTAGAGTTCAGTAGTAGTGTGGTGGAGTTCAGTGGTAGTGGGCTATAGTTCAGTGGTAGTGTGGTAGAGTTCAGTGGTAGTGTGATAGAGTATAGTGGTAGTGGGTTAGAGTTCAGTGGTAGTGTGGTAGAGTGCAGTGGTAGTGTGTTAGTGTGTAGTGGTGGTTGGGTAGAGTTCAGTGCTAGTGTAGCAGAGTATAGTGGTAGTGTGGTACAGTTCAGTGGTAGTATGGCAGTGGGGTAGAGTTCAGTGGTAGTGTGGTTGAGTTCAGTGTTAGTGTGGTTGAGTTCAGTGTTAGTGTGGTTGAGTTCAGTGGTTGTGTGGTTGAGTTCAGTGGTAGTGTGGTAAAGTTCAGTGGTAGTGTGGTAGAGTTCAGTGGTAGTGGGGTAGATTTCAGTGGTTGTGTGGTAGAGTGCAGTAGTTGTTTGGTAGAGATCAGTCGTAGTGGGGTGGAGTTCAGTGGTAATGTGGTAGTGGGGTAGAGTTCAGTGGTAGTGTGATAGAGTTTAGTGGTAGTGGTTTAGAGTTCAGTGGTAGTGTGGTAGAGTGCACTGGTGGTGGGGTAGAGTTCAGTGGTATTGTGGTAGAGTACATTTGTAGTGTGGTAGAGTACATTTGTAGTGTGGTAGAGTACATTTGTAGTGCGGTAGAGTGCAGTGGTAGTGTGGTAGAGTGTAGTGGTAGTGTAATAGAGTACAGTGGTAGTATGGTAGTGGGGTAGAGTGCAGTGGTAGTATGGTAGTGGGGTAGAGTTCAGTGGTAGTGTGATAGAGTTTAGTGGTAGTGGGTTAGAGTTCAGTGGTAGTGTGGTAGAGTGCAGTGGTAGTGTGTTAGTGTGTAGTGGTGGTTGGGTAGAGTTCAGTGCTAGTGTGGCAGAGTACATTGGTAGTGTGGTACAGTTCAGTGGTAGTATGGCAGTGGGGTAGAGTGCAGTGGTAATGCGGTTGAGTTCAGTGGTAGTGTGGTTGAGTTCAGTGTTAGTGTGGTTGAGTTCAGTGGTTGTGTGGTTGAGTTCAGTCGTAGTGTGGTAAAGTTCAGTGGTAGTGTGGTAGAGTACAGTGATAGTGTGGTAGAGTTCTGTGGTAGTGTTGGTGGAGTACAGTGGTAGTGTGGTAGAGTACAGTGGTAGTATTGTATGGTATAGTTGAGTGGTATTGTGGTAGAGATCAGTGATAGTGTGGTAGAGTTCTGTGGTAGTGTTGGTGGAGTACAGTGGTAGTGTGGTAGAGTACAGTGGTAGTATTGTATGGTATAGTTCAGTGGTAGTGTGGTAGAGATCAGTGATAGTGTAGTAGAGTTCAATGGTAGTTTGGTAGTGGGTAGAGTATAGTGCTAGTGTGGTAGAGTTCTGTGCTAGTCGGGTAGAGTTCAGTGGTAGTGTGGTAGAGTTTAGTGGTAGTGTGGTAGAGTGCGGTGGTGGTGCCGTAGAGTTGAGTAGTATTTGGGTATAGTTCAGTGGTAGTGTGGTAGAGTTCAGTGGTAGTGTGGTAGAGTTCAGTGGAAGTCGGGTAGAGTTCAGTAGTAGTGTGGTGGAGTTCAGTGGTAGTGGGCTATAGTTCAGTCGTAGTGTGGTAAAGTTGAGTGGTAGTGGGGTAGATTTCAGTGGTTGTGTGGTGGAGTGCAGTTGTAGTTTGGTAGAGATCAGTCGTAGTGGGGTGGAGTTCAGTGGTAATGTGGTAGTGGGGTAGAGTTCAGTGGTAGTGTGATAGAGTTTAGTGGTAGTGGTTTAGAGTTCAGTGGTAGTGTGGTAGAGTGCAGTGGTGGTGGGGTAGAGTTCAGTGGTATTGTGGTAGAGTACATTTGTAGTGTGGTAGAGTACATTTGTAGTGTGGTAGAGTACATTTGTTGTGCGGTAGAGTGCAGTGGTAGTGTGGTAGAGTTCAGTGGTAGTGTGGTAGAGTGCAGTGGTAGTGGGGTAGAGTTCAGTGGTAGTGTGGTAGAGTTCAGTTGTAATGTGTTAGTGTGTAGTGGTGGTTGGGTGAAGTTCAGTGCTAGTGTGCCAGAGTACAGTGGTAGTATGGTAGTGGGGTAGAGTGCAGTGGTAGTATGCTAGTGTGGCAGAGTACAGTGGTAATATGGTAGTGGGGTAGAGTGCAGTGGTAGTAGGCTAGTGTGGCAGAGTACAGTGGTAGTATGGTAGTGGGGTAGAGTGCAGTGGTAGTATGGAGTGGGGTAGAGTGCAGTGGTAGTATGCTAGTGTGGCAGAGTACAGTGGTAGTATGGTAGTGTGGCAGAGTACAGTGGTAGTAGGCTAGTGGGGTAGAGTACAGTGGTAGTATGCTAGTTAGGCAGAGTACAGTGGTAGTATGCTAGAGTGGCAGCGTACAGTGGTAGTATGCTAGTGTGGCAGAGTACAGTGGTAGTATGGTAGTGGGGTAGAGTGCAGTGGTAGTATGCTAGTGTGGCAGAGTACAGTGGTAGTATGCTAGTGTGGTAGAGTACAGTGGTAGTATGCTAGTGTGGCAGAGTACAGTGGTAGTGTGCTAGTGTGGCAGAGTACAGTGGTAGTATGCTAGTGTGGCAGAGTACAGTGGTAGTATGCTAGTGTGGCAGAGTACAGTGGTAGTATGGTAGTGGGGTAGAGTACAGTGGTAGTATGGTAGTGTGGCAGAGTACAGTGGTAGTATGCTAGAGTGGCAGAGTACAGTGGTAGTATGCTAGTGTGGCAGAGTACAGTGGTAGCATGGTAGTGAGGTAGAGTTCAGTGGTAGTGTGGTTGAGTTCAGTGGTAGTGTGGTTGAGTTCTTTGGTAGTGTGGTGGAGTTCAGTGTTAGTGGGGAAGAGTTCCATGGAAGGGGGGTTGAGTTCAGTGGTAGTGTGGTAGAGATCAGTGATAGTATGGTTGGTGACCCCTTAGTGTTTGTGGACCTCGTAGCACGCTGACTAAGCTAAATTAGTATACTGTACACCACAACCAAGTGCTTCTGCTAATCGGACTGAGTTAGAGATAGGCCTACTTCACGCTGTAGGTTTGCTTCAGTTGCAGGTCTATGCTGTCTAATCCATTTCTATATCATTGGTCTGTATGAAATATCTCTAATTCATCTGGGATTCGTTTGTCTGGGTTCATACTAACAAACTGTCCATAGCAAGGTATAGTTGTGCTAATATTTGAGATGTCTGGAAAGAGTATCTCAACATTGCTTTAAAATAACAAGGGCACATTCACGACAACAATGGTAGACTAGTACATTTCAGTTCAACTCAATTGACGAATTGGTATAAAAACCTTGAAATGGTTTTTCATGGCCTGTCTGTCAGAGAAGTCGGTATAGGGCTGCAGGTAGTGTTACGTTCCAAGCTGCTCCTGCACACTTTCTCACGGTGAGGAGTAAGTGCTAAGACAATGTGGGCTCCACAATGAACTAATCCGAGGTGTCTGCTTTCACCTTGGGGGCAAGGGAAAAAAGTGTCGAGAGGCACCATATTTTAACGTCTCGAAAAATTACGACGCACTATTTGTCGACTTGTTGGGGCGTCAACCAGACTCACAGTGGAGCATATACATTTACTTCCTGCCACCACCTTGTCTTTTTTTATCTAATTTCCTTTCCTGTTTTTTTTCTCCCCCTTTTCCTTTCCCCCTGAAATTGATTTCTTCTTGTTAGGTTTGGCAGTAATAAGATCAACAGAAGGATTACATTTCAATGGCATACTACCTTCAACCCGGGGCAAATGATTTGTCCAAACTTAATAATAGAATACTTAGGATGTATTGTCAGATGTAAACAGTAGTCGTAATAAAACAGAGCCCCGGGTAAAATACTTATTTAAGTTGTAAAGCCCCTGTACTGCCTTGTGTTGGTCTATTCAACACCCGGGCTGAGGGCTCCCCTAAACATTATGATAAAATGTATCCCCATTTACCCTGATGAAAAGTCACTATAAAAGCCATGCGCTAGGCTAGCAGAGGCTAACAGAGGCTAAGCCCACAGAGTGAAGACATGTTTATCTCCCCACCAAGCAAGTCAAACAAGCAGAGATTGCGGGTCCTGAGTGACACAAGAACAAGCTACTTCAACGTGACACAAGTGACACAAGCTACTTCAACGTGCTACGTTAGCGTTAGCAGCGATGCTCAGTTGGGTCTGTCACTGCTTTGATGAACAGGGGCAACACTGGGGAAGTGGATCTTGTCTGCATGTTAGCTAGATATCTACAACTATTCTGGAGGATGCCTGTGTTGGCATCCAAATTCAACTCTGCTACCAAACTCAGCATATACTGCCCTCACATTTGCAAAGAAAATGGTATCTTGACTTAGTTCAACTTTGCATATGTATTTGCATGTGATTATAACTGAACATCTTTAGAGTGAGCCTAAAACAGCTGTTTTACCGACTTCTAAAATCCAAACAAATGGGTCATCCTCAGCCTTTTTGAAACTGTGTATATGTTTGAGTTGATACTTAGAGCTAACCGATGTGATTGTGGCATACTTGTTACAGATATATCCATGATTCATTATCATGCATCTGTTTTGTTGTCTGGACTGCTGTAGGCACCACATGAGTCCTTGTGACTAAGGCCTGAAGATATCAAGATAACAACTCTTGGTAGTCAGGAGCTCTTGGTACATAGCCTGCTCTGCAAGCACCCAAATCCTGGGACAGTAACAGTCCCTCTGACCCTGTTCTGCCATTAAACAATGCACTTCACGACATGCAGCGGCCGGTTTACAAAGATCTCATTGACCACTCATTGGGTGTGAATCACTCCATCTAATTCTTTTGATAAATTACACAAACTCAATCTCGAGCCAATTCTAATTTGTTATCATGCCGCTTTTTTCACACGTTCATCAAGATCGGTACTGTAAATGTGACACGAATGTTGACGCAGGGACATTACGAAAGCTGGAGTCTGGACACAAGGTGGCCTTTGATTGTGTGCGACTTAAGTGTGACCCTGACTGAGTGTGGGTTTCTCCTTAGAAAGGGAATGAAAAGTGGGTCGATGTTGGAATGATTTGACCTTAATAAGAGAATATAGACCTCTTTTTCTGACTACTGACTATTTCAGGTGTATGTACTGATCTTGATGAACGTGTGAAAAAAGCGGCATGATAACAAATTAGAATTGGCTCGAGATTGAGTTTGTGTAATTTATCAAAAGAATTAGATGGAGTGATTCACACCCAATGAGTGGTCAATGAGATCTTTGTAAACCGGCATCTGCATGTCGTGAAGTGCATTGTTTAATGGCAGAACAGGGTCAGAGGGACTGTTACTGTCCCGGATTTGGGTGCTTGCAGAGCAGGCTATGTACCAAGAGCTCCTGACTACCAAGAGTTGTTATCTTGATATCTTCTGTCAAAAAATACTAGGATTTTTATTTTTAACTGATTTGAGAAAAAAACACATGTTTGCCATGGCTGAAAGCAGGAGCCTTTAATATCCTGTCATAAATCACTCACTCTATTGTCCTGCCACCAACAGGTCCACATTTTTTTTCAGTTAAAAACTTTGCTTCTGTTTTTACCGAAGATGCTACGTTTTGCATTCGTCATGATCACCGTGCAGTCACATCTCACTCATCTTTGAGTGCATTGAAATAATTGGAGAGCTGATTAACCCCAGCTCAATCTCCTTTGAATTTGCCCTCTTGCACGAGTTCTCTAATTTGGTTCTCGGTTAAGAGTGCATTCCAATAATTCTCCACTTTGAATTACAAACGTGGACCCTGCCTGCACTCTATGGTGCTTACAGGTTGACTCCTTTTTAACTGCACCCTTTCAACAGACCCCTTTTTGCTGGAGTTTGATAGTGTGATTCATTTATGCTAAACAAAACCACCAGCTTTTTAAAAAAAATCTGAGTTTAACTTCTGTTGACCTTTCTAATTGCTACTCCAAGCAGGGAGGGGTCATTTTTCTTAATCACTCTTTTGACAACAAACACAGTCTGTTTTGGCCAGGAAGGCCCAGCAACGGATTTTTGTGTGTGTGTGTGTGTGTGTGTGTGTGTGTGTGTGTGTGTGTGTGTGTGTGTGTGTGTGTGTGTGTGTGTGTGTGTGTGTGTGTGTGTGTGTGTGTGTGTGTGTGTGTGTGTGTGTGTGTGTGTGATAATGTGATAATGTGATAGGACGCAGGCTGGCCTGACAAAGAGAGAGAAAAGGGCAGTCCACAAACTAGCCTGAACGGGAAAGGTGGCCGCTATAGCCCTTTAGATGAAGGGCTTGGTTGACGGTAAGAAGCTCGACAAAGACAGAGGGAGGAGAATAAATGGGAGGAGGAGGAGAAGGTATGGAGAGCACCTGAGATCAGATCAGTTGGCTACAGTGAGGGCGTCTCTGTAGCTACTGAAAGGGCCCAGTCTCCATTATGAGGCCAAACATCAAGGGGTTAACAAAAAAAGACAGAGAAGAAACAGAGGGCCACACCAGCTTGTCTGCATTCTCTGTCTAGTTAATGTGGGGAAGCTCTAATAAAAATCCACCATGTGCCAATTGAGCGCCTACAATTAACAGATTAGGGTGATAAAGAGGTTGCATGGCTGTGAGGCAAGCCCCCCCCAGGCCCCGGGCAGAGGGTAGAGGGGAGTGGGCCCAGCACCGCTGATGAGGGGGCCAGATAATCTCTCCTTCTCCTCCCCTCACCCCTCTCCCCCTGTGCCCTGAAGCACCTTCAGCAAATACCTGCTCAATATTCTAGTACAGAGGGGATAGGGAGGAGGGTAGGGGAGGGTATGTGGCACGTCTGCAGAGGGGAGATACACAAAAGCCGAGCAAAACAAAAACCGGAACATCTGCTAAAGCGATTGCGGGTAAATATGTTTGACAATTATTGTTTACAGTGACAGTGGTAACAGTTCACGAAATCAAACCCCATTTCTATTTGCAATGAACCAGATGGGCCTACAGCGATCCATTAACGGGCTGTCAAGAGCTTAATTTTAAAGTTACTTTTATGTCTTTGCTTCGCTGTCGCGCAAACGAAGCGTTATTATTTGGGATAATGATTGCTATCCATTTGCTGGGCTTCAATCAAGATACCTAGCAGTCATTGTGCCTTTTTGTCTTCAAGTTTCTTTCACTGCAAGTGTTTACAGTGGAATGATGATTCCCTCCTTGACTCTGTATTTTTGTATCGAGGCACATATTGTGTTATGTTGTTGATGGTGGAATCTGTTTCACTTGAAAGCACATCTCTGCAAAGACAATGATTTTTCTGTTTGTTTGGCTACAGAAAAGCCTCCACATTAGGGGGCATTTGGGTTGGTAACTTGTGAGTAATTCTATCAACAACACAAATGATTAATAGCAATTGCTTGTCTTTCATCATCCAACAGGGTTTTTCCTGCTATCTAGTCTGCATAAACACTCAACACAAAGGTACCAGCCATTGTGTGCATGCAAAGCACTCATTTTGAATAACACGTGCAAAACCACAGGGCTTGATCAAATAAATAGCAGTGGTTTTGTCATGGGGGCCTTTACGTGTCAGTATTTACCAATGCGACAGGAAGGGGGGGAGGAAGTGAGTGGTGTACACACATGAAGACGAACGTGTTATCTACCGTTACCCCTTGTCATCGTTCCTCCCAAACACTGTACATTCTAATGACGTTCAATCAAAATGTGTTGAGGCATAATTAACCCCGGCCTCCCGTCGCTCTAATTGACGCTTATTAGAGGGCCCACGTGATTCTATGATAAATGAGAGAGAGTGAGAGAGACAGAGAGAAAGAGAGAGAGAGAGAGAGACCTGTGATTGGTAAGCAACGTTTGGAAGTGATGCATACCGGGGTAACCAACACTTAATTATCAATGAGGTTTTTTGCAACACTTTGAGAACCCCGGGGCACTGTTTCCCCTCAGTAATAGTAATGGGCTCTTTTAATGGAACTTGTGTTAAACACAGTGCCGCTGCTCGCTAGATGCTGGCGTTTCGTCCCCACCAGTTGAGGCTGCCATGCTAATTTGGGTGATTAGAAGGAGTGGAGGCTCATTTTGCTCATTTCGCCGCAACGACTTTTGAATGTGGTTGGAGGCTGTGGTGAATGTGGTTGGAGGCTGTGGTGAATGTGGTTGGGGGCTGCGGTGAATGTGATTGGAGGCTGTGGTGAATGTTAATGCAGGCTGTGGTGAATGTGGTTGGAGGCTGTGGTGAATGTGGTTGGAGGCTGTGGTGAATGTGGTTGGAGGCTGTGGTGAATGTTAATGCAGGCTGTGGTGAATGTGGTTGGAAGCTGTGGTGTGGTATGAGATATGTGGCCACCGTGTGATGAGAGGGGTGACAGTATGTGAATGAGGACAACCACGGAAACTCAAGGCTGCAGAAGTAGTCAGACTGTCGTCAGATACTGTCTACGTGGTTGTGAATGTATAGTATGCTGTGGAGACCAGCATTTGACCTTCTGTGACCAGTTCCAAACGTACATTTTCACCTCTTATCTAGTTTCACGTACCATGAACAGTTTGAACCCTTTCTAACTAACTGAAGGATTGAATTGACTGAATGATTGACACTAGTCCACCAGTCCCACTCACAACATGAGTACTTCCTGGTTTAGCTAGCTAGCATCAGACCATACCCACTCAGCTCCTTTCTCCACTCAATACCTTCCACCAACCAGTAGAAAACAGGTTTTGGTGACAGATTGTGCACACCAACAGCCCACCTCACACTTTGAGGAGCGTGGCGACATTTTTATTTTTTAATCTTTATTTGACTAGGCAAGTCAGTTAAGAACAAATTCTTGTTTACAATGACGGCCTACCAGGGAACAGTGGGTTAACTGCCTTGTTCTGGGGCAGAATGACAGATTTTTACCTTGTCAGGTCAGGTCACGCGCTATAACTACTAGGCTACCTCCAGCCTCTCACTCAGGGCATAATGCTGGAGGTGTGGGCTGTGACTGGAGCATGTGTGGGCAAGGGCTGAGTATGAGGCTGCATGGGCTGGGAATGGGGCTGAAGCTGGGTATGGGGCTGGAGCCGAAGCAGGGGGCCCTAAGAGCCAGACGAGGCCCAACTGACCCACTTTGCTGAGGATCCTGTCATGAGGCTCCTGGGTCTGTTAGGGAATCAGGGAAACCCTCTTCCGTCAATGCTAGCTGCCGTGAACTGGGTTAGCACGTGCCAATCAACCCGGATGGGATGACAAGTTTGTGATGACACGGCTAGAGAGCTCCCTCTCCTCTCACTGCCTGGCTATGTCAAAGACAGGATGATGTCTCGATGGCCATGGCATTTCAATGTCAACTGGCAGACTAGGTTGGATAGTGCATGATTGACTGAGACAACAGCACGTGTTTGTGACAACAATTGTTTATGAAGTTTGGGAAGTTTATTGGGTAGGGGTGAAACAGACAAAGAAAATGGTCCGCACTCAAAAAGATGTTGCATAAGCTTACTTCCTTTTTCAGGACAGAGAATACAGCACACTATTAGCACACAACAACATTTCTTAATACCGAAACACAATACACACATCCAATTTGATGATTCATTGTGATTACCCTTTCTGTTTACATGGTAAATGCTATTTTTTTCGTTACCTTGATTACCCTACAGTCATATTCAATGTTTCACTCCAAATAGTATTGACATGATGTTCCTCCATCTAAAGAATGGGAAAATCAAAGTTGTCTGTTTTTTGCAAAAATAAATCTCCGCCATTTTGAAAATGGCCTCTCCCTTTAGCAATGGTTGTCAGTGAACTCTGACTGTCACAGCAAGGAAGCAAGGAGCAAGGAGCAAGGAAGAAATACATCTGACAATTCACTGGCATGAAAGCGATCCCCTCAAGCTAACAAATTCAGAGAGAAAATTACAGTTTTGCACGTTTGTGTCAATATGCATGTCAAAAGGTAATTGGGAAATTGTTCTGCAATGTCAAGTCCTGTTGGAAGTGTTTAGCCTGTGGTTAGATCTAACTGTTTCTTCTCACACTCGAGAGGTCGAAGCAATCTCCCCTCCCCTATAGGTTTCCTCTAATAAGTTAATAATGTAGCAATTCATCATAAAAAGTTATTACACATGATCTACCCCTTTCCTGTGTACTGAAAATTACATTTCAGGCAATATTTATATCAAGTCATAAACAATTGAAATGTGTTATAAGTACATTTCTTATTATCGTAAGGGATTTTTAGGAGTAGGTTATCAAACGTTACTATCCAAGTGACTCACTCAGGCCTCTTTTCAACTTTTAGTCAGACATAAGCTATTCTGTCCTAGAGCTAAACTCACTTCTTCTGGGCATCAATTTTTTTTTTATTTACACTTTTTGTCATTTAGCAGAAGCTCTTATCCAGAGCGACTTACAGTAGTGAGTGCATGCATTTTCCTACTGATCCCACATAGGAATCGAATCCACAACACTGGCGTTGCCATGCTCTACCAACTGAGCCACACAGGACCACATCCTCCGCCTATAGGGAACTAGACGGCCATAGCATCTTTATCTGTACAGACAGGATTAATAATGATGACCATGAGAAGGATGATCAGCATGATGATGATGTTGATGAGGATAGTGGTGATGATGATGATGAATATGGTGTTAATGTGAAGGTGTTAATGTGAACAGGTTCTATTTAGACAGCATAGTTCAGTCTTCACAACATACACATGGGAGGGCTAGACACACACACACACACACACACACACACACACACACACACACACACTGCAACACCTGGGGCTTAGAGTCCACCGCTTCAGACAGCCCAGGTAGAGAGACATTTGGAGTGTCAGTGCATTGCAATTCACAGCTTTAGTGTCCATTCAGATTAAAGTGGGAATTCATCTTTGGCTCAACACAGACACACAAACATTTATAAAAATGTTCCAAACAGCAGGAAATAAAATACATTGGAAAAGTGGAAAAAGACAATTGGGGAAAACATCAGTGCAATGCATCAATATACACTTCTTATTGGCATTTAGAGTGGAAATTACTTTGTAAAAGTGATATAGGCCTACCTTACTGGATAAAGTTTAAACCATCAACCTTAAAGGCAGATGCTCAAATGAGCTGTAGACAGAATGGTTCCGTTCCTACCATCAAGTATTCGTGTGTCTTGTAACTTGCTTAACAACTGCACTATTTCATTATTGTATTTCTTAACAAATGTATTTTAAAACAATTGTTGTGGATTCTAACGATTTGTGAGCAAATGCACCCTTACATCATTTCTATATCACTCAAATCCACTCCTTTCTTTAGCAGGATAAATAAGGAAATATCCAGGAAATGTGCAATAAGCCAAAAGTTAGCTGTATTATGAAAAAAGGATAGAGGGAGGAAAAACCGAAAAGCAGTATAGGCCAAGCCTGCGAGTTGATTAGTCTCAAGTGAAAGCTGCTCTCTTTCTTTGCGCACAGAGTAAGTCCTTTATCACCGGGCGGCACTGGCGTTGCCTCGAGCTATTGCTTGCCTCGAGCAAGGTACTAGGATAGCAAACGGGATCCTATCATCAAACTTCATAATAACGCTGGGTTCGCCACAGCTGCGCGGTGACCCTTTGTGATGGAACCGATAGCAGCTTAGATGAAATAGTGTTCTTCTTTGGTGTGAAATAATCATGTCTATTAATTCAGTCAGACATCAGCGTCTCTCCCCTCTCTTCCACTCTCTCTCTTATTCCATTCCTTATCCGTGAAAATATGCGATTTTCTAGCAAATGGTCCATTTTACTCAAGTAATTTTTCATCGTTGATTCACAGAAAATAAGGCTGGGGGGTGTGAGCTTCAAACAAGGGCAGCTTCGTACAATACACAGTACAAGGAGCCTTTAAACTGTAACAAAACATATGATGCATTTTGTCATTATCTTTTCGAATTTGCTGGACTCGTTCACATTGAAGGCTATGCCATAAATTCCTCACAGAAAAATAGGCAATAGAGAGTGCTTATCGAATAACCTAGTTCTCTTGTGAATTCATGTATCTCAATTAATAGATGTAGGCGGAGGTTGCTGCTGTAAATTGTCAATATGTTCAACAAACCGGGTGTAATAGTTATAAAGCATTAATAGTTATTTTTGTATTTATATACTTTCGTAGTAATGTCACTATGGTAATATTATAGTCTAAAATAAGTTTGCTTCGCAATGAAATGTGATTTTTCACTCCATAAAAAATACTCCAATAGGCTATTACTTTGATTTAGATATAGGCATATACGTTTTTTGGTATGAAAAATATCTAACACATGTAAACATTATTCTATTATTATTAGGTAATTTTGCCTGATATTATTGTTATTAATATTATTACACCAATAACACCAACTTCGATCATATGGTATCATTTTAGCAAGCAGTTTTGAGCATGAGAAAGACTTCCACTTGTTTTGGACATGTGTTACCATGGTATAAACCAACGAGAACCCCAAAGCATGTTATGGGGTCAGCATCGCTTAAGGCTTTGGTCCTTTTCAAAAGTTGTATATCTTCAGATTGCACACTCCAAGTCTTGGTGCAACTGTTCGTTTGGGTAAAAAACTGTTTCTCAATACAAACCATTCATAGATTTTTCTAATGTTTTGTTAATATTTACTTATAACCCAATAGCTGATGCTCCTGAAGCCAGAACTTTATGAGGCAAATTGATGGAATTTCGTGTGTGTTATCTAATTTCATTGAGTGTGATAAAATTCAATTTTTCCATTGACCAAATAAATATACATTGTGGGATAGGTTTCTATATGTATAATGCATAATTAAGATGCGCAATAAAATAGATAGGCCTACCACTCCTCAATTTTACCAAGTTCACCAACTAGGTGACCTACACAGACAAGTCATTCTACGGGTCCCCAAAAATCTGTGACGAACGTCATGTGATCGAATGACCAACATAATGACACAATAACTAAAGGGGAACAGACTGCATGAGACCAATAAATAAATAAATGGATAGATTAATAAATTAATAAACAAATGAATAGTCTTTTGGGGTGTTGTTTATGGAGCGTGAAGCCGTTTGGTTAAATGTTCGCATCATTTTCGAGGTCTAAGGTTTGATAGAAAAGAGACAGCCCTCAAAAGGCGTTTGATTGAAATGGCGTGTGCCGGGCTGACGGGAGCCAGCGAGGGACAAAGCCCCGCGAAGCCATGGCCACTCGAGCAATTATTCCTCCACGCTGAATTTGGATTAGTGCAATGGAAAGAAGCATATGTTTGGCCCGGGGCGACACTCCCCCCGGCTGCCTTCAGAGATGCGGGGAGAGAGAGAGACAGAGAGTCTGAAAACTAGAATATAAACTATATAAACCGACAAGGGAAACATTAACAACATTTTTAATCCCCTCTTTTTGTATATTTGGGAGACACAAACCCATGAAATGAGTCGACCTCCGCTTTTGACAGGTGATGGAAATGATCGGAAAACAACCTTGCAGCCTATGAATTGTGATGAGCATGAGCAGTCATCACACCACTAACATTTTTTAAGATACAAAGTAAATACATGCCCAGATGACACCATATAAACATGATATTATTTTAAACTTAACAAAACGTAATCAGTATCATGTAGGCTTATTAGGCCATTATTGGTCTGAAAACAACATGAATGTTTATAAGCCAAGATAAGGCCATCTAGTCGAAATACTGTCTTTTGATGTTAAATTGATGTTATCTCTGACAATTTTGTGTACATAAATTAATTGGATAATCAAATTCTGGGTGAGATTTCTTCCCTTCACATTAAAGAAGAAATCAGTGGTAGCCTGTGCACATATAGCCTAGGCCTATATATATATATATACTTCAGATGTTATGTGGGTGTGTGTGGTTCCAAAGTTGTCATCCCAAGACTCATCCAACACCTAGCATTATTTTGGAATGACCCATATTGCGTTGGAATTATCGACTTCTCAGCTTACTTGTGAGTCTTTTTGTTTATTCAGTTAATGTTTTCTAATCGATTACCCGATGTCCCAAGTAATCAAGAACGATTTGGTGGAGTCGTTGACCTTTCGTGGCTTTTGAGCCCCGGCTCGCACAGTGGGGTGAGGTCAGTGGAAGGGTGTCGAGACCGAAATGAGGGTTGATGTCAGACTTGACGACAATTAGCTATTTTGCGCTTCATTGCAAATTTATAGAGTCACATAATTCGATTGCACCGGTCCGCGTTTCAATTGTCATTTGAGTGAACCCTATATGCATAGAACACATATTTCTCTACTTGTAGAATGTCCTGCAGTTTTCAATTCGTCATTAATAAGATATAAAGAAATTAGCAATTTGGTAAACAGATGTGTCCATGCAGGAACAAAAATGAGCTTGAATACAATAAAAAAAAATATTTACATGGTATACTCTCCAAATAGCCTATACATCGTTTGCATGTTGCAGATGGAAGGTTACACTGTATGCATGCTTGACACAACCGGTTTTCAGTCCGGAGGTCAATATTATAAGGTTACTTGTGTACACAGCACATGACAAAAACGTATCTAGTATTCCATCTTTATGGAAAGTGCATGGTTCAAAGCTATAGTTGCACGTGACTAATTTTAAAAAAACAACATTTTTTTAGTTAGCTAGCCATTCTGATGCAATGGCATTAAATGCAATTTCTATTATTGTGTTAGTCTATTTCATCATTTTTCATTTTTGTTAACCATTGACTTTGTATTTGGGGCCATTCACACTTGAAGGGTCAATTAATTACATTTCTGTTATTTCATGCATTGACTGGTATCGAAATGGAATTGACCCAGCACTGCACATCAAACCAACGCTATATATAGCCACTAGTAACAGTCTTTAGTCTATTGCCAAATCTGCCGGTTCAAAGTATTGTATTGCCAGTAAAAATGTTGGATGTTGTGAGTTTGGTCTTGTCTATTTTGAAGAACGGATCGTGGTGTAGTGAAATCAGCTCACCAACCAAAGCTCCCAACAACATCTCATCAAAATAGTTTCGGACTAGGATCAGATAATGATGCGTGTGGAGTGTAGGCTATGCGTGCCTGAGCGCATGCATCTCTGCATATTCGTGTGTATGCAATCAAGGGTATGCTGATGCATGGGAAGATCAGATTTTTTTAAAAGTAAATTGTAGCCTAACATTTAAGAATAGGCTATTTAATAACATCTCGGGGAACAGTACACAACAGACGCACGTATTAATTATTATAGTGGAATCAAGTGTAATTGATGTAGCTGAAACCAGGGGTTACGGATTGAATTAGCCAAATTCAGTTGGGTATTGCTGACTGGCTCTTCAAATTTCAGGCCTCTTCGTTATTGCAAATTACTTTAGCTGTAAGGCATTATGTAAAACTAGTTCTACCTGTTTAAGATCAAATTATGGCAAAATTAAAAATGTCGTATTAAAACAGTAGCCTATGTAAATTACAGGTTTGTATCAAAGTAAACAAACCAAAGAAAATGTGTTTTTTTTCTCTTCAGAAATGGGGGCAATGGCATTGCATGTTCGTTCCTTGATAGGCCTATAGCCTTCACGTGCTTTCGATAGCTGCCATTGTGATAGACATGTATAATGCTTTCGTCTCGCTCTCAAAAAACGCTTTCATTTACCCCGATACATTTATTAAATAACATTAGCATTAATGACACACGTGAGGGGCTTCCTAATACCAGTGAATGCTATTTAATACGATTGTTTCCTTTAAAGTGACTATTTATGCTTTTTTTTAATGGAAGGAGCAGCCGGGTATTCCTCTTTATGAGTGAGCTATTGTGCCTGGGGTTAGGATCCCACACACAATCTGAGATGCAGCCAACAAAAACAGCCCTGACAGACAATGGCTCGCTTCACCTGCTACAGCACTGCACCGCAATTATGCCAAGGACATGTACAGTTAGGCTTCATTCACCTTATTTGAAAACAACTGCTTCGGAATAAAACAGACCGTCTGGGCTTAAAATATGCAGATAATAAATAACCGCTATTTTGGAAAATGTAAAAGAAAAGGGGGTGGGGGTTGAAGAAAAGTTGCTCAGTAGGCCTACATCTATCTCGATGTCACAACATCCCCATGCCACAACGCTCTCGAATAGAACCAGAGAGTGGAAAATAGAACAGAGCACAGACACAGGATATGCATATACATCCACCGACTCCACTCCACCATGCTTCAGTAGAGATTGATTTCGAGGTGCATGCCATCAATACACAATCAAAACTCCATTTGAATTCGCTTATGTAATGCATCGTCCCCGTGGCTTTAGGCACGCCAAACAAGGCTACAGCAGGTGTGTTAGAAGCATACGTGATCATTTGCATCGACATGACTACAACGAAGCCTATGGGTAGAGATGTGAGCAAATATAAGAGATATCCACAGGCAAACGTATTTGTCATATCATTTAACTGAATGCAGTTTAAATAGGTTTCCCACATTTGATTCCAACTGAATGCTGTCAAACAACACCAATAATTACAGACAGGCTAGTAATAACAAATATTTGATGCATGCCTTAAAAAAGCTTTAACAAAAACGAAATAAAGAAAACAATAGAGTAGTAGGGAAAAGCAAATGTAATAACCTTCAACACAGCCATATAGATCTCACTGATTTTAAAGAACGGTTTTGCTTGAGGGCTGGCGCTATACACACTTCAAACACCAAATAATTCATTGTTTTCTGTGTCATTTGGCATGGTAAAAAAGCTCGGCTCCGGTTTTGAATGATCCTGTGCTCTGAACTATGAGTTGAAAGTATAAGTTGTTTTATTATACTTGAGGGAAACAATGGGTTCAGCTGCTTATTGCAAGGAACACTCGTCAGGGGAGAGTTAAACTCAATTACTGTAACCGTGCTGAATAGAAAATATGGCCAAGAACGAAAATACACCCGGGCGTCTGAACCACTGAATAAAAAATGAAAATATATGAATAAAAATCAACATGAAGCGTATCAAATGTTTATTTTTTTCTGGGCAACAAAGGACTATAATACATTGACAGGCATGGGAACTATTGCCAGCACAAGTCTATACAATACAGCTAAAACCGCCTCCAATTTGGACATTGGACATACAAGATATCAGATGGTCCCAAATGCTTAGAATTACTTCGAACATAAAAAAAAGAATCAAAAGACAATATCCATTTATTGCTTTTATGGTGCTTCAAGGGAAGAACAAGTGAAACGTATTCTGATTGGCACAACACATAAAAGCTTGTATAAAAACAAGAAAGTAGAAACACAAAACAGTTCTCTTCGGGGTCTCGATTATGCACTTTTCAATTAAAAAACTGAATGGAATAAGGATGATATAGCTAGAGAGAAATGGAGGTTTATTTCTATTAAATTTGTTTACTTGCTTCAATGTCGCCTCAACATGCTACAAGAGGGCTGAATTGAAATATCCCAGAGAAAAAATACCCCAAACTTCTGTTTTCTAATAACCATAAAACCACATGAAGAACTAACCGAATATTTAAACCCACTAAAACAGGAGGCACCAGATAAATAAAAAAGAAGTTTCAACAGACGCACCATATTTACAATTCCCATTAAATTACACATAAATAAATATATACATACATGAACACAGATTCCCTTATATAACCGTGAATCGTGTTGAAATTCAAAGTTCAAGTTGGTCGCTTGGAGTGAGAGTCTACAACTGAAGTCATGACATGGAACTCTGTGGATTTTTTTCAAGTTTATTATTCACAATACTGATAATAATTCATCCTCTTTTAGCTTCTTTTTGTCACATGGCTACAATCGTAAATTGAGAGATATAAGGGTCGCTCGATTTCAGTCCGTTGCAGCTCATAAAAAGAGGGAGTACATAAAAAGTCATAGATGTGGCAGAGATCTTTCCCTCTCTGGATCTGTTCTTTGCGCCTTTCAGCATTTTTTTCTTTTTAATTATTGTGGGGATCTTGCGCATCACTTCCCGTGAATCCAAAGTTGAATGGTATTAAAAACAAACATGTAAAATCATCGCGAGATCAGGAAGTGGCACGTTAACTTGATCAATAGTATTTATATGTATTTATAATATTTATATTGGGCTTTCAGGTGGGAATCACTTTCTGTGCTTCTCGTCTTTGTCTCCGCCTTTAGTGCCGCTGTCTGAGTGACTGTTGTTGTTCAGGTACATTTTGTCCATGGCTTTAATCGCCTCGGTCAGATAGTTCTGGAGAGCGGTGAGGGCCGCGCACATGGCTGGGGTCCCGAATCCGTGAGAAATGAGACTGAAATGGGTCAAGCAACTCTGAATCCCTGGCTCAAGAATAGGTTGTGGTCGAGAATTCCCCAAGGGCGTACGGTCCTGGGAAAGCAGGTCTGTGAATTCTTTGCAGATTTGCCTAAAATGGGGAGACAATATATATGTTAATTACAATCATAATGCCAGTCTGCCCCTAATATGACGTATAGGCCTATACAAGACATGTTCAAAGATCCTATTAATTTTATGTAGTTAGTACTACAACATTAGAATGTGGCCTATCGCATATTTGTTCAAAGGGACGTATAAGTATAGTGTCGTACTATGTCTAAATGTTAAAATGCAGTGGGGAAAGGTTGACGTTGGAGTAAAACCAACGATGTTTCAATGCAATCCCAATCACAGCAAACAAAATGGTTGCAAATGGGTGAATCTGAGGCCTGTTCAATCGACCAATTACAGTAAACTCCACATTGGATAGTCTCAGATAGGCTATTCGTGCACGTGTTTTATTCAATGCTTACGCAACGCCAAAATGCTTGGCATGAATCGAATACAGAGCATGGATATCAAATTCAGTATGTCTAATATTAGTTGAAAGTGTCGAATTCAAGAAGTGTTTGTTCATTGTGGCATTTTGTCGTGTGCATAACATCACTTGATGACCTATTTGGCTTATTAGAAGGACAAATAATTGGACATTAGTCGATTAATTTGTATCCAATATTTTTTTTGTCAGTTTTAATGTCACATCCATTCAATAGCCTACTACAATGTAACACAAATAACGAGTCCATAAATCAACACTTTAGAAATGCATGTGAAATATATAGGCCTATCAAAAAGCCTACAAAAAAATATAAAAAACGAATTTATAGAATTGACCACGACCATCCATTTGTGTTTGCAAACACTGTCGATGTAAACCCGAGAATCACATTTTTTTTACATATGAAATGTGAATATATAACACTTACTTCGTTGCCAATAACATGTTTTTCCTCTGGACTTGTTCGTTTGGGTCGGAATGCTGACGGTTTGTATATTCAGCTACTGCCTTGGCTGGAAACTCAGTCTCGCATACGTAACCAAAATCTCTGGCAAGATGCACGGCTTCGCCTGAGAAGGAAAGAATGGATTGAGTATACTATATTGCTCTAAATTGGACATTAAATATAGACCAATTAACGCTTCCATTTAACACATGATTCATCTAATGAACGTCCTCTGCCAAAGAGAAGGCCTTGTCTTTGCATCAAATTCCAAATCAGTAGGGTATAGGCTAGCACTTGTACCTTCCATCACATGATGGATTATTTTATTTTTCTTGTTGTCATTTAGCAGACGCTGTTAAGCAGAGAGACATTTGGGTTTAGTGCCTTGCTCAAGAGAACATCTACATATTTTTCACCTTGTCTGCCCGGGAATTCGAACCAGCAACCTTTCGCCCATAACCGCTAGGCTACCTGTTATCAATAAGAGTCAGGCCCCCATTCCGTGAGAAGAGTTAAATATCAGGGAAGCAATATAAAATGCCATAAGTAGCGTCATGCATATCACCATGTCATTGCTTAGCCATCCCTAAACATTATTGAACGTCCAGCAGATCATACAACGAAAGCAATTTTAAAAGGCTATATGCAAATCTCGCTCCTACAAACTTTAGCCATGAGAATTATAGGTTCATTCCATTGAGGTCTGCCTTTTTTTGTAGATTTTTTCAAGTCTTTGGTTTTAATTTCCTGAAACAGTTGGGTTTTTACTGCGGGGCTTCCTGCCATAAGCCTCAACTCCGGAAGAACGCATGCGCCAATTAGCATCAAAGCTCAAGTCCAGTAAACTCGTTTCCATAAAATGGAGCGGATCATAAACAATAACAGCACTTCAGAAAAACGCAGTGTCTCTTCACTAAATAACCGAGTGTCTTCATATCCCCCCCACACACACACACTTTATCGCAAAGAATCATATATTTCTTCAACCTCATTACCATACAGCACCCAATTTCAATGAAGTACAATGAATATTGCATTCGCTCCACGGCTGTAATGATTAACAGGAACCAATGAACCGTCCCAGGCTTTCACCTTTAAAATCCACAGCTCACCAAATACCACCGCACTGAATAATAAGGTTCAACTTTGCAAGCAAAATGGATTTATTCAATAGCAATGGCATCCTCATAGTGTGCCACAATTACCTAATTTATTATTTAATAGTCTCACAACATATAGATCTTCCATAGGTCACTTCCACTTCAATCACAGAGAAACAGAAAGTGTCCCTGCATGTGTGAATAATAGAAGTCTAATAACAGTAGCTGTAGCTGTAGCTGTTGGCTAGTGGTCCTACTACTACTAGTATTACTATAACTATGATTATTACTACTATTACTATGATTATTACTACTATTACTACTATTACTATAACTATGATTATTACTACTATTACTACTATTACTATAACTATGATTATTACTACTTTTACTACTATTACTATAACCATGATTATTACTACTATTACTATGATTATTACTACTATTACTACTATTACTATGATTATTACTACTACTAATACTACTATAACTATGATTATTACTACTATTACTACTGTTACTATAACTATGATTATTACTACTACTAATACTACTATGATTATTACTACTATGATTATTACTACTACTAATACTACTATAACTATGATTATTACTACTATTACTACTGTTACTATAACTATGATTATTACTACTACTAATACTACTATAACAATGATTACTACTACTACTACTACTACAACTATGATTATTACTACGACTACTATTACTACTATTACTCCTATTACTACTACTATTACTATAACTATGATTATTACTACGACTACTACTACTACTAGCCTAATATAGGCCTTATAATAATGATCATGATAACAAGCCACTATAGGGTTAATAAATCAATCGATCCACCTCTGCCAGAGGTGAAACAGCTCCAAACTCACGCTAGACAATAAATAAGCAAATGCCCATAACCCTGCTTCAACAAGGAGCCTAGTTCATCTGGTACAAACTAGGCCAGCCAGGCTTACCGAACCCACCTCACACTGTAGTAGTCTATTCTAGGACCACTTTCACGAGAGGATTGCACACACGAAGGCTACATACACAGGCCAATGTTGCGAAAAGCCTTTTAAATTAATACCATCATCCTCTCTCTCAAAAACACACATATATCCTTCATGCATGACTGGTTTGCAAGGCAAAGTCAGTCCAAATTACATGGATGAGCGCATATACTGATTTCGAATGTCCCCCCTGAAACCGTTCAAAGCACCTGCTATCCCGGGAACCGGAACTCAGATCATTTACAATGCAATTTACCTTCGACTAGTGACGTCAGCAGGGTAACGTTTGCGGCTTTGCGTCTACCTGCAGGTAGATTTAATCCGATTTTATCCAATTTCTCTCTGAGGGACCTTCCGCCATTCTTAGACTTGGCCCTGTGACAAGAACAGAAAAATGTATGAATAGGCTAATTTGTAAAATGGTATGTTTTTATTTTATTTTATTTTTTTACCATCATTGTTACACACTATCTGATCCAAAAAGGTCTGAATTAATAAGTATGTTATTAATCATATTATTGAATCAAAGATTAGGTAGCTATCTTGATTTAAAAAACAACAATGCCATAATAGCATCGTCTTCATTCCATACACTTCTATAACACTATCGGTGTCTACAGGCCTATGTGTGTGTCAATATAGGCTATGTATTTTCAAATCACTGAAACTACTTTATTTGAATGCACAGTGTATACCCAAAATACTGGCTTTGTGTCGAGGTTGGAATCTATAGACTAAACACTGAACTAGTTTACTGTTGTTGGTGTAGGCCGAAATATGATGTGCGTAAACTAGGCTTACAGGGTTGAGGGTAAGGCCAAAAGGCCTACATTCATTTGTGGGCTACATTGTGAGTGTAAAGTTAATACGGAATTTAACAGTCTGCCTTTCGGGCTGTTTTAAATGCAGGAGGTATCACGCTTGGTCGATTTTAATTATACCTGGGATAAAGAATGAGGAGCGACATTAAAGTCCGGCTCACCTTCTCAGCACCCCGCCCAGCAGTGACGCGTTGAGGCACTCAGGCGGCGAAAGGCGTCTCTGCACTTCCGCCACCGTGACCTTGTATTTTGATGTGGAGCTGAGCAGAGACAGGCGACCCGGAACAGAGCAGAACACCTCGTTGGGGTTTACCACACCGCCAAAAAGACCATCCTTATTTATCGGAATGGCGGAGACGTTGTTGTTCTTGGATAAAGAAACTGGACCTAGGGAAGAAGGAGAACAATTTCTGTGAACCGTATTCAATGTAGACCATTAATCAGATGACATTCATATCAAACGTGGTGTGGGTGTAGAGGCCTACACACAATTAAAACAATTGGCATAGGGTATGACAAGCCAAATAATAATAATAATATTAACACGAATAATAAACATTAATAATGATAATATAGGCATATTTATTGTTTTCTTATTTTGGTTATTAGGCCTACGCACAAAGGCCTAACCATTGCAAAATGTTCTACCATATTGTAGGCCTCGTATAGGCCCAATATTTGTTCAGGGTAGGCTATCTATGCAATTTGAGCTCTGAAACATCGCACGCTTTTGCAGACGCGCGCGCACACATGTTGCAATACTTAAAACACACACACACAGCACGCGAAGAGAAGCCTTTTTTCAAATATCCATGGTCTCCCCAAAAATACAGTCGCGCGTGTGATTTCACTTTGCAGGGGTTACCGTTTTGTGTGCTGTAACCGGAGACAAAGGGACTAGCGCTTTTGGATAGATCACTTGTGACATTAATAGCCCAGGGGAGGCTAATAGAGACGATAGGAGTTAAACGAACTCTTGAGATTACTAATATAAGAGCCAATTATCATGTTGATGCGGAAAGAGCATCTCTCAAGATGTATCCCCTGCGCATCTAATTTGAACTGACAAAAGACTCCACATGGCGAGAGGGGTAACGTTCAACCTGACCATGAAGTAGGCCTAGCACGCCAGAAATGGTCTTGTAGGAGTAAACAATCGAATTCACACGCAATTATGCTAGGCCCATATATGATAATGCAACACTGAACGCATTATTCCATAATCAACCGAAGCCAAACACTGATGGAATGAGACTCTATAAATGGTTTAAAGACCTTGCCTATTTTTGCAGCGTATATTTTTTTCCACCTTTGATGCAGGATCTGGTATCATCCTGATACTTAATACATAGAGCATTACCAACTGCCATTTTAGATTTGCTCCCGAACGGGCCTATATTTACGATATATAGCGAAAAGATGCGTCAACACATTAAAACCAATAGCCTAAACAGCATAGCCTATATAGGGCATATTCGCATCTGACTATGCCTACTCTGAAATGCTGACATTGGCATTAATTGATGAAAAGGTGCATGCAGTTAGTTTGATGCACTCGAGCTCACGTAATAAAAAACACTGCGCATTAATCCACTTGGTTCAGTGAGGCGCTGACTACCGCACAAGCTCCGGAGCAGAGGGGTGGTGTGGTGTGCAGCTTGTGGAAACATACATGGCATCTCGAAGGAAATTGCTTACCTTTTTTAATTACAGTCTGATCTGGGATGTGAATTCCTTGATCCTCAACATGCTGCAACACACAGATGCAAAATACACTATTTAATATGGAATACAATGAAATTAATTTTACATGTCATGCTGTTTGCAAAAGACTGGCATGTAGCCCACAATCCAAATATATGATGGGCCTGTTATTATTTTCAATGAGGGTGATATTGGCTATAGCTGTTGGGCAGTGCGCGTCATGCATATCAGACTTAAATAATGAAGCTCTGTCGCCCAATAATCGTGACCTCATTCCATCCGCAGAGTGGATACTTACGAATAACTATGAATCCAAATTGTATTCGGAATAAAGGTGGTATTACACGTCGTGCACGCTAATTGGGGATTAGGCATTTGTTTTAGAAAAAAACGCGTCATTGTACAGGCCTTTACTTATTTGATGTATTCGTATTACCTGCAGAGCGATGGAACTTAATCTAAAACATGGTGCTCATAGTGTGCCTGCATGTGCAAAACTCCCGAGTGGACATTTTATTATTGCTCTCAGCCTCCCGCTCATATCGGGACTTGAGTATTTTCAATGAGCACAATTAAATTAAAGATGAAGGGAGGATATCCAGAATCATGTCCAAAAATGACAGGGAATATTAATCAACAAGCGCGGTATACCATCCATTTTGTGAGAGGGGTTGCAGATCATATTATAGTTCTCAGAGCTTCAGCTTTGATCTGTTTGCTTAAGGCAAGTGTTTATAACACTATGCATCTTTTCCGTGGAGGGAGGGGGTCAACAAAATAATACAGCTAATAAAGTGCAAACACAGCTTGAGAATATAGACTGAATAATCCATGCAAATAGGCTTTTATACAGTGTTTCACTCGAGAGCCGTTTGTAAAATGTAATGTCTGTTGGAACATTTACATAAAAAGGGCTCTGTCAATTCAATGCAATGGTTATGGCCATAATCTTTGACCATTTCTGCATTTATAAAATTGCATGCCATGCACTGAGTCAATACATGTAAGGCCGTGACATTTCATACAGAGCTGCCAATTTACAGCAACAAACACTTAGGCTATAGAAGGCTACGTGTGTAGGCCTAATAATAATTTCAAAATAATAATAAGAAAAATAATAACAACAACAATTATTATAATAACAACAACAACAATGTAATAGTAAAAATGTAATAGTAATAATAATATAATTACCAAATAATGCTGAATTACCTGAACATCTTCTAAAGAGTGAGGTATTCCATGGATTGGGATAGAATCTGAGAGTCCCGTATCGATTCCGTGGCCCGACGGCAGGAGCACTTCTCTACGGTACTCCCTACAGAGCTGATGGGGCAAGCCACGGTGCTGGTGCAGCAAACTGCTCTCCTGACTTTGCCTCTGGCCCGGCCAGCCAGGGTGTTGTGGCTGCGGCTGAGCGTGCAGGGAGTTGAGGGAGTAGGGGTCGTTGACGTGCGAGTATGGGTCCTGAGACTGGGGGTAGATTGGCTGGTAGGGCGGAGGAAAGTACGGTGGCTGGAAGTCGGAGTTTGGGGTATGGGAGAGTGGAGGGGCGCTATATGGAGACTGGCCCACGCCTCCCAGTTGAGGTAGCCTGGCTGTCCCATTGCTGGTACCGTCGTGACGATCCTGCAGGAAAAAAGAATCGGAGAAATTAAACCTATACACCAACCCTCCATTTTACCCGTTTTCACCTGGGCTTTTATGGACTGTCACCTACCATAATTGAATGTCTATTCAAAGTCGTTGGTTGAAATAAAATCAACAGCATTTATCTGTTGAACGCAGCAATAATAGCCTAATAATAATAATAATGCTAACAATAATAACAGTGATAATTACTGTTGGCTAATAACACACCCGTAGGCCTATTTGATCATTTTCAGGGGGAAAATGATTACAGTTGAAATATTTAGATAGGCCTACTGAAATTAAATGTGAGAGCAATATTGCATTATTTTTTCTTTTTTGTATGATAGTTTGCAAAACTATTTGACTAAAAAAGGCAATAATCGGAGTCTGAATGCTGCACGAAGTAGGCTATAACTGTCTTTGCCACCGAGTCCAACTTACCATCGCGGAAAAGCTGTGCACTAACATCTGCGAAGATTTTCGAGCGATTCAAAAGAGAATTTTCAGAAGAAAAACGTTGATAAAACAACGAAAATGTACGAGCAAACAAAATAATGCCAGCAACAACACTATTGAAAGATCACGGAGCCCAATGTTCAGATAAGCACCACCGAAGAACGATAATCCATCAGAATTTGGTTAAATTCCCACTGCCCTTCATTCGATTCTAAAATGCAATGTTTGATCTTGCGGATTTATGTTTAAAGTTTCCTGTATCCCTGTTCCGTCTTCTGTCTCTATCACTGTGCTGTTCCCTCGACTGAGCTCATATTAGCAAAGAGCTGCTTCTTTCCTTGGACTCCTAATAGCAGATATTCATGACTATTAATATTACACGAATTCTTAATAAGGGAAGAATGGTCGGAAATCGAGCGTGAAGCGAGGAAGCAACTCAAGGCAGAGTCTGCACTAAATGACGTCCATTGAATGAGGAATCAGTATATCTATCTAATCAGAGATGGGGAGAGAAAGAGGGAGTGAGTGAGGAGGGGAGAGAGAGAGGGAGACAAAAAGAGGGACATTCTCTTGCGTCTGACGAATCAGAGAGAGGGGGGAACATTTTAAAAGGTTCGAAGGCAAGCACAAGTGAAAGAAAGGCAGAATGAAGGGGGGACCAGAGATAGAGGAAGAGCCATGGACGGAAACAATGTGCACCTCTGATTCGTGTGAAAATCCAGCAAACGCTGAGGGCATCTCGGCTGGCACATTTTTACTGTTCAGAGGGCGGTTGTCTGCTCGCCATGTCCCTTTGTTTTTCACTTCAGTTTCCGACGCCTTGCTTTCCATGGCCCTTCCCCAGTCTCTCGAATGAATTAATCCACGGTTATTTGAATTCAAACTACGCCAGCCGAACTTTCACTCCGAGCAAATATATTCAAAAGTTATTATACGGATACGCAAGCTTAAGACATCCACTTTCCACTTCTAACCTATTTGCACGCGACCATTTTGACAAAACAGCAAAAGAGTAACCATTATGAAAACACGGTAGTTAACACTGATTTCGATAAAAACAGAAACAGGTCTATTAGCCTAACCGTAAACTAAACTTGAATGAGAGAATCACAAATTCAAACACGGGCGGCGAAATCCGTTTCTTCGCTGCTCTTTGCATGCGTATTCTCCAGACGCGGTTAAAACACGTTCAACTGGCTGCACCACTCCTAAACAACTCCCTGATATGACTGCCAAACTTTCTATTCTATAATAACAATCACACAGCGTGTGCAGTGCACACACACCACTAAGGGCTCAAAATGCACCGATTTATTTTATAATAATGTAAGGGATAGGCATCCTATTATTTAAACACATTATTTTAAACATACTTCTTTTTCGATGATACAGTCAACACATGCATTTTGGGTATGTCTCCATATGTACATTCTCTTACATTCTATGTACATTTAGCATGTTTCAGCAGTGAGTTTTGAAATCCTATTTTATACAATTACGTTTAAAATGGTATAAATATATAAATGTTTTCCTATGGGTTTGCCATGTATTACTTTCATTTCTTGATGTGAAAATGTATTATTATAATTGCTATTACTTTATTTTCACTGTTAATATTGAAACTGTGTAAAATGTATTTTTCTACACAATTAAAAATTGCATGACCCCATAGCAAAATAGCAAAATATCTAACATACGAAATAAACCAATATGCATCTGTATATCCTTCAATGAATTAAATATGTTCACAGACAACTGTCAAAACAATTAGAGATTGACAAAATGAAAATAAAGCAGTATACCCCATTAATTACATGAAAACAGCAATAAATCAAATATGAGCCTCTTACCTCGCAATCTTCATATTTTATATTATCAGTTAATTTCCAAAGCATTTTCATGAGTTGTGGTGGATATTGAGAGCGCCTTTCCTTGTTTTACACAGTGAATTGTGCTCTAGCGGAAACTATTTTAGTTGAGCTTGGCTGTCTGCGCTCTGAGATCTCCCTCTAATGGTGAAAGTAAAAGGCTCGCGCACCACTGTAATAACATTCGCATTCCCTCATTAGCATATCAACAGCCGCTTGATTCCCATCTGCCCAACACCAATGGACAACACAGGTAACACTGGAGCGAGATTTCACATGTATTTACTTCTCCCACATTCAATGAGAATATACAGCAGGAATTGAGCGTACATTTTATAAGCATTCTCTATGACAAAAAGGCAACAACATACCCTGCACCTGGGGGTGTGAACGTTCATTTGATGGCTATGATAAAACAAATAATTGGATAATACATGTTATGTATTAATTTGCTTCCTTTGTCGTGCATATTCGTTTTAGGAAATGTGGTTTCATAAAAACAACTGTTTATGTAACAGCTTCATAAAAACAAGTTCCATCATCTCACACCCTATATGGGCCTATGGTACAATATGTATGTTCTTACATTTTAGGATGGTTAACTTGCTCTGAAGAGCGTGCCACACGCAAATACTCTATCTAGTGCTCTCTTCATACTTTGTTGCCAAACTGATTTTCGTAAACTGTTGTTTTAGACGTATTGAGAGTTGAGACCATGAAAAGCTATTCTGTCACTGTCATGCAAAAGAAGAAACAATCTAAAGTAGGTATACAGCTCCATTGACGACATGTAAGAGCGCCGTTTTTGTAATGTAAATAATCAACACAACAACATAGCTTGTTTAATGTGAATGAGGGTCTGAAGTATTTGGGCGGGTCAAGAACCAGGTCGCCAATTCCTAGGCGTTGGCCTCTCCTAGTTCAGATTTACATTTTTGGTGGGGTACCTTTACAACCGGTTGTTATTAATGAGAGGGCCCATGAATCTAGATCACAATGACAACTATCAGCGGGGTAAAGGTGCCTTAAAAAATAAATCGTGGAGTGTGTGGGTCTGTATGTGTTTCTATATGCTGCTGTGTGGATATTAGAGGTTGTGTGCTTTTGGAGAGTGAAACGAAAAGGCTCAATCTCACCAAGGCTTGGATTGTTTCACCGACTCCAGTTTCACCGCGTTAGAAAGTTCTGTTTTACAGTCGACATGAAATTATTCTTTAAAAATCAATTGCATTAGGCCAACATACCCCTCCAAAGTAATAGGCCTACATCGGAGAGATTTGTTTTGACATTTTAGATGACAAGAACCACAACTTCCGGGCGAGCTATAACTTTAGTATGAGATGTAATTTATCATATCATAGACGAATTAACATCTATAATGATAAGTTGGAGCATACTATGTATGATTTGTGCTATTTTATTGATTTTATTCACATTTCAATAAACACTAGCCTATAGCAAAACAATACATTTTATACCCTAAAGGATATTCTATAGGCTATTATTTGCTTCTATATAAGGAACGGTTTTCTATAGTCTTAAATTGCATGATATATAAAGTGATGTAGCCTTCTATGCAAGTTAAACCTGCTTTCCCCAAGTTATTACGAGAGCCAATGCGCTATTGTTAATCAGGCGTAAATAGGAACATTATCGACTTTTGCGAGAAAAAAGAACACTTGTCAAAGTAAAAATAATTAAAACTATTGAATAACTGTATAATATTTAGGCTAAATATAGTGCTTGCCTACTAATTCTACAATGAAAAGTTGATGGCAATGCATTTACCAATTGTGGCCATATATTCGACATATATTACACAACTAGCCTACACGTTCTTTGTCTTGAAATAAACAGCACATACCTGCCAATCCCCCATTTTGCCCATTATTGACATCATTGTTTCTTCAATTTGCCTGGATATGGTAGATCACACGTCGTGTTATCTCATTGAGGCTTCCGTCCATAAGCCAATTTTTGCTTTTACTTGTGGTGAACGAGATCAGCTCACCTGGCCATAAAAACCCTCTGGGCCACCTGGTGGCACATGCGCAATAGACCGGATGTGTTAACCTACCTGAAGTTGAGGTAATGCTCTTTTGTGAATATGCTTTTGGGGCTTACTGCGTTCAATTGTGAATGAACATATGGCTGGAAAGTGTGTGGACGAAACTTTCGCACAGAATCTGATTTTTTTTCATCCATGGGCTAACTGTTGTGAATAGAACAATATAACAATATAATTTGCATACCATTTATATATGTAAAATACAAAAGTAAATGAAAAATCTATATATTATTGAATATCAACATCATATCAATATCAGTTGATTATAAAATATTTATTCACATTAAAAATTAAACTGTGTCAAGATAAAATCTGAAGGTTAACTGTAACATCATTACTTAAACACAATCTACCAGGTTCCCTTACGTGTATTGGGGTCATGGTTTATTTATCATCTGTTTATTTCTAATACATACTTATGAAGACGCCTCAGGCCAGAAATGAATGAGCTCAGCTCTTCACCAGGCACACCAAAAAATAAAAAGAGCAACACGTGCGCTCACCGAGGTGTTAATGGTAATGATGGTCGAAAAGTATTTTCTTTCTAATTCTAACGGGACACATGTCGACGCTCCACAACATGGTTGCACAGCACTGTCAATTTCAGGATGGAAAGATATATCTGGCTTGAATTATGATGTATTATTTAGTTGATATAAATATGACAAATAAACCATAACGATAAGTATTCCATTTCAAATTCAACAGTGCTATATAAGATATATAGTCTAGATATATAGCCTATTTTAAACAACAGGCCTTTTCCTGCAGCTCAGTTCAGTTGAATTACAGTCACACAATTGGGCAAATATTGAAATATTTTAGACTACATATTTGTTTTTCTCTTGCATTTGACTGTAGTGTTTGGCAACTGTGCGGTCTATAAACTTGTATTCTATACATATTTGTACTATATTTGGGAAACTTTAATATTCCCTCAATGTTTGTCTTCAAAGAAAATCGATTTGAAAAGAATAAAAGTGCAGGCAGGAATACAGATAAAATATAGAACAATCTAAAACATATATTCAGAGCAACAAGGTGTAGCTTACTGCAGTACTGTGCACAGGGAACGCGAGCAAGTGTGTTAAAGAGTTCTGGACAGGATCCGTTTCCATGTGAATATCCAACCTGTTTGTCTAAGGCTTGGTTTCAACCACTTCCACCCCTGCCAGGAGCCCCAGGCACAATTTCAGTTAAGCATCATAAAACCGTACAAGATGTTTAATAGGCAACGATACTGAAACGACTGGTTGCACCTTTTGGGCATTGATATATCTCACAATTTAGCAAGGATAATGCGCAATGCATTTTGCCAATAACATCTAACATGTATTATTATTATTAGTAGTAATAGTAGTAGTATTTCAGATGTTTATTGAATTATTAGTCCTACGCTAAATAAATGGTCTACTTCAAAACACGACATGTCATAAAATATTACATAGGCTAGAGAAACGCATCCTCGTGCGTAATTCTTATTTGTCCAAACTTTGGCGCATTACTTTATTCATTATTTAACAAGTTAGGAGTGATGAAACGCAAATCCGTATAGCTAAGTAAAGAAATATCTAATGGTTTGAAGCACTATAAAATCACCCCGCTGCAAGGTATTTACCATTATCCAGGAGTAAAACATCATTTACACAGAATTTGCCTATATTATATTCCTCCGCAAATCTATAGAGAGGCCTCTCACATAATGTTATGCATTCTGGATTTCTGGTTGTGTAGGCCTACCCTATGCGTTTCAAGTGATGAAACAATCGTTGGTTTTCAAATTATGATCCCCAGAAGAATAAACTGTGGTCTGGCGCCATCAAGTTCTAAAAGAAAGAAAAGCGCTGCAGAAAGGCAAAAAAGTTTCAAATTCAACTGTAATTGAAACCAAATGTACTCAAATGGAAATACAGGAAGAAATAGTAAGCCAAAAGCCTACCAGGTCTGTGCAGTACAGTTCGCAACATGAGTTTTCATATCACTGCACGGATAATACATTTTTTATTTTTTTATCTATATGCCAAAATTAACTTTATGTTATATCAATAACCTATAAGAGTGATTTATGCGTTATACTGGAATCGAACACACTATTCTTTCAAATGAACCCTTTGATCTCAACCTAAAATCCTTCATAATGATAATCATCTCAGATTTGGCCCAATCTGGACACAGACGTCAACAGGCATAAATCTTAATTGATCCTCTTGCGCCATCTTGTGGCTGAAATTATACAATTTAAAGGGACCATATCACTCCCAAACTAAAATGTAGTCAATTCACCTGGACAGTTATTACATATTTCACTTACTTAGGTACTTGATAGACCTATTCTGTTTTGGCAGAAGATCTAGTTGGCTATAGTGCTCCATTCTGAAAATATGTCAATCTAAAACACCTTACAAACACTCAAATTCAACTCATATTGGCCGTATCTCTGACAGAGGATATTCTTGTCAGTATTAGGCCTTATGTATCCACTTCATGATTCACAGCAAAGTTGGTTCATGTTTCAATCATGTCTTTGGTCATGTTCGTGTGAGATAAAAATACAATAAAAATGATTTGTTGACAATAAAGCCTCCCACAATGCAGGCAATGGCTGCAGGATGTCATTGAAGAGCAACTGCAGAAACTTGCAGTAGATGCAAATCGGACTATTTTTATCCCCATAAAGCAACACACTTTGAAAGGTGGTGACTGACCAGGGCCGGATTACCGAAGGGGCACGCAGTGTTCCCAGATAGCATATGACAGCAAAATGTGTGGAATTGCAGGAAATTTGCTTTAAAACTGCAAAATTGTCTCTCAACCTCATGGGAAAATATTTAGAATAGCAGGAAATTTGCTTTGAAACGGCAAAATGTTTTATCAGCCTAATGGCAAAATATGAACAAAAGCAAGAGATGAACTATAAAACCACAAACAACAACAAATACCTGCCCCATGGCAAAAAGTGTAGAATTGCAGGAAATTTTCTTTTAAACTGCAACATTTTCTCTTAGCCTTATGACAAAATGTGTAGAATAGCATTATAAAACGGCACATTTCTCTCTCTTCACTATGGGTGGGCGCAAATGCAGTAGTCCGACCAATTTCACCGACTTGACAAAAGTGATCTGCCGGAATGCGCCCAATAGCATTAAAGTCACACGAGCTCTGTTAAAAGTCACTGTAATTAATTGATGAAAAACAACTGATAGTAAAGATATATGTGGAACCTTATTTTCAGTGAATGTATTGTGACACATTAGGCCCACCACTTGTATTTAACAATGCCATTTAATGAATGTATTACTTTTCATAAATGTAGGCCTAGAAATGAATGTGATGTTTGAGGCTCTCTCACTAATTGATTGCACAATGCACACACATCTTGTTTGATTTCAGTTTGTGAGTGTGTGATATTGGGGTTGGAGACATGTTTATTTCGACATTATAAATAAAAAACCTTTATCAACAATGGCAACACTGCCATGTTGGATCTGAGCCTTGCTGTTGGAAAACCTCCCCCGACTTCACTCCTCCACATTCATCTACCATCGGTTGCTTTAGCCTTTACAACTAAAACGCTCCCATTTTGAAAGGGTGTCAGTCATAGAGATAGAAGAGGACTTATGCTACGTTCACATGCTAGTCGGGACTCAGAAATGTTCGACTTGCTATCCACTTGACGTGGCACGTGTATAACTACAACCAGTTTGCAAGTTGTAGATTTCAGCGTTTCCTAGTTCTGACTAGCATGTGAACGCAGCATCATCTTTATATCTGTGCCATTATAGCGGCTGTGACAGCATGGGCAGCTCTATTGAGGCTACAACCCACAGGAATCTTCACCCAGTTGATTACTTTGACTACTTTAAAATGGCGGAAGCATGGTGGATGCCTTCAATGGCGCTGCCCATGCTAAATCGGCCTTTTGGCAACCAGAGACTTCTATAATTCTCTATGTTGTCACTTTTAAAACGTTTTGGGTTTGGTTAAATGGGATTACGAGTTCTAGTTGTGTGCCAGACAGCTGATGGTATACTGGCTGCCATGTTGAGAAAAACTTCACTTCCCATCAGTTATTTGGCAATGCGTCATTGCTACGATTTACGTTGTGTGTGCGCCATCATTGGTGGCTCGGTTGTCACTACGAAGCAGCGGTAAAGGACGTATCGAAAGCAGCAAGGTTGTACACAAACGAGTGTTTTAGTATCCAAATGTTTTCAGAGTTTGATAACGTATCTGCATATACATTAATGTCGGTAGCAAACATACATGCTAGTCGAGTTTCTAGTATGCATGTAGGCTACTGTGGTATACTGCTCTCGTAACATTGATGCTAGGTTATGTTGCTCTGACTTACTCTTGTGGGACTGGCTTAGCCTACTAGTTACCCAACCGACACACAAAATGTACCGAAGAAAGTGATCAACGTTGGGGAAATGAACCACGGTGTTCCCCTGAGGAATTCATTTAAACTAGGATAGGCTATTGTATGGAAGAACAGTTTAGCTGCAGATCCCATTTATTTGCCCACTTTTTTTTTTTTTTACCACATTCATACTGTATGTACAGTCATTTGTGTTTTGCAACTATGTAAAAAAAAATGACAGGCACAGCGCAAAAAAATGATCGTTTAATCTTCTATTACTAATTTGCTACATTTGTATCGTCTGCACGTGCCCACTGCCAATTGTTCTGCAGTGGGTGTGTGGGGAATGGCGATAGTAACGTTCTCCCTCATTACTTCGTTATGTGTCCTAATCTAGATGACTGATTGGGCTGGATATGGGTATGCAGCCCTCATTGCATCCGGGGGAGCGATGGGCTATGTCAAAGCAGGTAAGTTTATTATTGTGCCATCCGGGTTTACTCAATTATATAGTTATGCAGCCATTTACAGGTGAGTTTAATTTATTCTATCATATTTCTACTCTTGTGCTTGCCCATACTTGATAATGAACTGGTAACCAAGTTACCACTCACCCTGTACTTATTTTTGTGTCTCCAGGCAGTGTCCCCTCTTTGGCAGCAGGTCTTCTATTTGGGGGCCTAGCTGGGGTTGGTGCCTACCAGATATCACAAGATCCCAAAAATATTTGGGTGTCACTAGGTTGGTGAACTTAGGTGTTGGCCCTTACACAAGCATGCTTTCACATTCATGTAACAGTATAGCTTCCTTCCCTCTCCTCGCCCCGAATCAGGGACCCTCTGCACACACCGACAACAGTTACCCATCGCGCCACAAAAGCCATGACCCTTGCATAGCAAAGGGAACAACTACTTCAGGTCTCAGAACGAGTGACGTCACCGACTGAAACACGCTAACTAGCTAGCCATTTCACATCGGTTACACTTGCAACAGGCCTCCCATCGCCCAGACCTCATTTGATCACCGCTAACTAGATACTCATGATGATTAGGTTTACAATAGACAAAAGATGTAATGGTTCCTCACTCAAAAAGATGTTACATAAAGCTTACTTCACTTTTCAATTGTAATTTTCACTGCGTCGGGGATAGCATACACAGACGTGCAACATCTTTTTGAGTGTGGACCCATTACACATTTGGTTTGTCTGAATTTGCGGGTTTTACGCACCAGCCAAGCTTCTGGGAGAGCATGATGGTCCCCTATTGAGTATGTCTACAATAGGCCTACTATACTGTACTGAGAGTCATTTCCCCCTGTATCACAGTCACATCAGGAGCCCTGGCAGGTGTGATGGGAAAGAGATTCTACGGCTCCAGGAAGATTATGCCTGCTGGAATGATGGCAGCAGCAAGGTAGCTGAGATGACCAACTCCTTCATTTCAGGAATAGGTCATAGGTATGCATGTAGATGATACAGTACATGATCTTACAGCACTTAACGTTTATTTTCTCTACTTTCTCTAGTATCCTTATGGTGGGAAAGCTCAGTGTTGGAATGCTGCTGCAGAAGCCCCAGGAGTCATAATACACTGATGTGAACACTTTCAGACACTGATGTAAAAATCATTATCCTCTTTCTTTTCCATTGTCTTGTATTATTCAGGCACAACCGGTCATCAGACATATGTGAATGTTATTTTGTAAAAATGTATAATTGAACACTGATTTGATCTTGTTTATAAAATTACAAGGATGGCATGTGTTTTTGTTCATATTGTTACACAGATTGTCATTACATGAATGAACCGTTAAGTTGTGTAAAAGGTTTTAAAAAATGGCCAGTGTTTAATAGCTGCATCTTAAGCGTGGATTGTCATAATACATAACTGAAGTCAACACTTCTTTAGCCACTGATACAGTAAGTGGCTATTCAAGAGATTACAATGAGTGATAGGAAACATTTCCTTGTATAATTTCATTGGAGTTGAGTAATGTAAACAAATGTTAAAAAATAGAAACAATATAACATTATAAAAATCTAAAATACAAAATCCACCATTATTGGTTCTAATCATATCATAAAACCGATTGTAAGACGAATGTCATTTTTCAGCATCAGACTCCATCCAGACAACACCCAATGGGTTTTGATACATGGTTATCTTTAGAGCAGCTCTAAAGTATCCCTATCAGCCAGTCTATCATCAATTACCATACAGTAGATCAGTGTTTCCCAACTCTGGTCCTCAAGTACATATTTGTTGTGGCCCAAGACTAGCACACCTGATTCAAGTTGAATCAGGTATGTTTGTCCGGGGCTACAACGACAGTATGTACTGTTGAGGTTACTGAAGGACTGGAGTTGGAAAACACTGCGATAGATGACGCCGGGTCTTCTGTTGAAGGTACAGGGATCAGGCCTCCTGGCGTATGTCTTTCCTTCATACATTACCCAATGATGCCAGTATAAAACAAACATATATCTCCTTGAACATCCCAGTACATGTGCTACTTAGTTGTAATAATGTATTGAGGTCTTTCAGAAGTACATTCACCGAGGGTAGTAAAATTCAGAGCAGAGCAACAAAAGGTTTTCCTTAGCGCAAAGACTGGCTAAACCTGTGAGTTGGTTTAATAGCATCTCTTGATGCACTACCGATTGCCTCCATACTTGGATGCCCAGTCTACCCTCCCATGGACTGGCTGTACAGGTGGACCTCTAGTCAGAAGGTTGCCAGAGGTTTTCCCCAGGGCAGAGTAGTCCTGGCCTTTCATTTGAGGCTTGTCCGCCCTCCTTTTCCAGCCGTCGTAATCTGAAAAGAAAAAAGATCTGAGTGAGTGACACCTCCATGTGCTGAATTTACTATTCCATATTTACAGGACTTCCTCTATTAACAGACACCCAGGTACAATCCTGAAACAACACCCCTACCACCCATATAGGCACGTGTGTAGATCAGAGTATTGTGCAGGTATATGCAATATTCTATGCAATTTATCAGTTGGCAAGGTGGAGCAACAGATATTTTTTATACCTGTCCAATCCTTTCAGATCTAGGCAAGTGCCCTGGCATGAGGAGGTTGTTTCTGAACAGAGATATAGTGTCTACTGGTATGAGGGAGTTGTTTCTGGACAGGGATATAGTGTCTACTGGTATGAGGGAGTTGTTTCTGGACAGGGATATAGTGTCTACTGGTATGAGGGGGTTGTTTCTGGACAGGGATACAGCGTGTCTACCCCAGCCTCAATGTAACCGTCTCCCTTGTCTACTTGAGACAGATATCCCTGGGAGACCATCTGGTCACTTTGAGCCCAATAAGTGCTCATAACAATGCATCAAAATGGCTCTAGCTAATGTAATGTAGATTAATGTAAATGTTGATTAAGTGCTTCAGATCTTTAGCAATGCAGATCCCCGGTTCACGGTGCGTATTCGGGCTCCCTTTCCAACTGTGGCCTAACAAAGAATCACAGGCTTCTTATCAGGTTTAAGGGCAGGCTATTGACTAACAGATGATTGCTATAAATAAATAGACTTCAAATGGCACCTACATCAGTACCTGTGTGGGTCGGTATTAAGAGCGTGATGGTAACAACACCAAGGTAGTGGGTTCAATTCCCAGAGGGATCGCATACATACACATAAACTGTATGCACTCATTGTAGTATAATTTGCTCTGGATAAAAGCCTCTGCTAAGTGGCGTATTTGATATTATTAGCCTGGGACTGAAACACTGCATTACCTTCAGTGTTTTCACTCATGGGCGTGGTGGAAGTGGACTTTGTCTTTGAAGGTTTTGGTTTGACATTTTTGTTATCAGGAGTAGCAAGATCAACTGAGAGGGACAGCAAGAGATGAGTTTAATGCAATAATAATAATAATAGAAAATGAGTAAAGAATGACGAAATGTCAGAAAAAGAGAAAGCATGTAATGGTATAAATCCCTTCCAAGTGGCCTTATCTGTGTCTGCTGTGCCATTTAGTCCAAAGACCAGAGCATTTTTGTGCCAATTAAAATGGTAACTATAGGATCTTACTTGTGTGCTGGCCGGCAAGAGGAGCAAGCTGGATCCTTTGACCCACAGAGCCAACCTCTTTCTTCTGAAAGGAGGGAACATAACCTCCAGACAGATTGTACTTTGTACTGACAAAGTTTCCTGAAAGACAAAAAAACGAATTGATTTAAATGTTGACATATGTTATTCATAACAATGATTTAATACAGACAAACTTTATTCATAACAAATAACGCTTCACTTGTACATCTTTAGCAGCAGTTCATTTGTTATTTAGAGTTCGGTCATAAAAATGACCATGGTTCCAGCAACCTTAATCTATTTAGTAATCTGGAGCGTGGTTCTCGTGTAGCACTGTGTGTTTGGGCTCCCTCTCCTGCTGTGTCATAATTGGCTGGGCTCATCAACATGTTAACCCACACCCACAGTATTAGGAAAATGGTTGCATAAGCAGAAACACTTATTTCACTTTAGTATATCCACCATAAAGCAGATACGTAACAACATGTTACTAAATGTTTATGAAAATTGGGCATTATTGCTAATGATTATACTTAATAATAAACCACTTCAATTAATTTTTTACTACAGATCTTAGCTAGAGGTCAGCAGAGGTCAACAGCAGGAATCCATGAACATACAAAGACATGAACATTCAATTCTAAAAGCCTTTACAAGTAAAGTACCTTTAGCTGAATCAGGTATTCTTTCTTTTAGAACAGATTTATCCGTAGATTTATCAGAAGGGTTATCAGTGTCTTCTGCTCCCACAGTTAATGACAGGGGGATAAGACAATACACACATGAAAGCAGAGGGAAAAGAGCGAGCGGAAAGGAGAGAAATTGGTGAAATGATGCAACAATTTATCGAGTCATTAGAGAAGCACAGTGAAATATAAGTCAGAAATAGAGACGAAGATGAGGAAGGCTACTGTAGATTTCTGTGAGAAATTGGGCCATCCAGTCCATAAACTCAAGATGCAGGGTGGGAGGGTGGGCTTGGAGACACTTGATCCTAAGCAACTGTCTTAATAATCCTCTAATCTCATGAATAAGGAAAGTGGGGGGCAGAGAGAGCACAGAGGCACATATTGTGTGTCTGTCTACATGACAAATGAATAATGGAGGCTCCCGTCTCCAAAGTGGCCCAGACGCTTAAGCACAGTAGCATACTCCAAACAGTTGCCTTTTTTGTACCGAGCCAACACTAAAAGATCAGGGTGAATCAGGAAATGAGCATTGTAGAACTAAAGCATATGACGTGTAGGCCCTTTGTGATATGGGGGCATAAGAGTAGGAGGGCAAGCATGTAATATAAAGCGACAAAGGGTTACCTGCGTTGACTCTGGTGACGGACAAACCAGGTCCAATGGGGCCGAGGGGTTTACTGTTGACATTGGTGGAGTTGTCCCACAGATCTCGGAGTGTCGGCCCACTGGGCTCCTTGTCAACAGAGTTCTTGCCGATCAACCCTGTAAGGAAAGAAGAGCTGGGTCTGAAAATGTGGATGGCTGAAACTGACATAAGAGGACCAGTTGATACATGAGAAAATATACCTCCTACAAATGACTTGCTTATCTCACATTCTTCTTGTTTAAAACAAACAAACAAATAAGCACATTTTCAGTTGGTCTTACCAGGCAGATATCTTGATTGACTAAGGTAATGTTGTCTTGCTGAGGAGCCCGGGAGACTGGAGTCCATTTGGCCCTTCTTAATATTGCTTGGTAACTTAGTAACAGTGCTGAAGGAGTATATCGGTTTTTGCTCTTTGGATCTGATAGATAAGAAAGGCAGAAAATCAAACAGTAGGAACAACTCAGATGATTCATCTCAGCCAATGAAATAGTTCAGTTAGATTGAATATGAACCTCCTACAGGTAAATCAACCTATAACAGGGTAGCTAACTGTAAAGGCCACTTTTCTTTCTCATCGTTTGCACAAATAGTATAACGGTCGTCACAGAAAGGTAATTGGTTTGTGCCATAATACATGAAATGTAAACATAAGGTTACAGGTAAATCAATACAAGGAGACATCTATGCAGGGAGGAAGGGGAGAATGGTCCCCTGCTGTAATATAATCATTGATCTTACTGCGCATTACTATGGTCCTTAGGGCCCTTCTCCTCCTCTGATCCAAGGCTGGGTTTCTTGGAGTGGGACACAGAGGTCTCAGAAGGTTCTGACTCATCCCAGCTCTCTGTTGCCTTTACCACTGTCTGGCCCCAGCGCCTCCGCCCGCTCTTCACACCCACCGCTGCATTGTTCTCACTCCCAGTCCCCACCACGACAGATGGCTTCTGCCAAACGCAATACATTTCATAGGACATAAGTCATTCAGTTACAGTTGAAGTCGGAAGTTTACATACACCTTAGCCAAATACATTTAAACTCAGTTTTTCACAATTACTGACATTTAATCATAGTACAAATGCCCTGTCTTAGGTCAGTTAGAAACACCACTTTATTTTAAGAATGTGAAATGTCAGAATAAAAGTAGAGAGAATGATTTATTTCAGCTTTTATTTCTTTCATCACATTCCCAGTGGGTCAGAAGTTTACATGCACTCAATTAGTATTTGATAGCATTGCCTTTAAATTGTTTAACTTGGGTCAAACATTTTGGGAAGCCTTCCACAAGCCTCCCATGATAAGTTGGGTGATTTTTGGCCCATTCCTCCTGACAGAGCTGGTGTAACTGAGTCAGGTTTCTAGGCCTCCTTGCTCGCACCTGCTTTTTCAGTTCTGCCCACACATTTTCTATGGGATTGAGGTTAAGGCTTTGTGATGGCCACTCCAATACCCTGACTTTGTTGTCCTTCAGCCATTTTGCCACAACTTTGGAAGTATGCTTGGGGTCATTGTCCATTTGGAAGACTCATTTGCAACCAAGCTTTAACATCCTGACTGATGTCTTGAGATGTTGCTTCAATATATCCACATAATTTTCCTCCCTCATGATGCCATCTATTTTGTGTAGTGCATCAGTCCCTCCTGCAGCAAAGCATCCCCACAACATGATGCTGCCACCCCCGTCCTTCACGGTTGGGATGGTGTTCTTCGGCTTGCAAGCCTCCCCATTTTCCCTCCAAACATAACAATGGTCATTATGGTCAAACACTTAATTTGTGTTTCATCAGACCAGAGGACATTTCTCCAAAAAGTACAATCTTTGTCCCCATGTGCAGTTGCAAACCGGAGTCTGGCTATTTTTATTGTGGTTTTGGAGCAGTGGCTTCTTCCTTGCTGAGCGGCCTTTCAGGTTATGTTACTCGTTTTACTGTGGATATAGATACTTTTGTACCTGTTTCCTCCAGCATCTTCACAAGGTCCTTTGCTGTTGTTCTGGGATTGATTTGCACTTTTCGCACCAAAGTACGTTCATCTCTAGGAGACAGAACGCGTCTCCTTCCTGAGCGGTATGACGGCCGCATGGTCCCATGGTGTTTATACTTACGTATTATTGTTTGTACAGATGAACGTGGTACCTTTAGGCATTTGGAAATTGCTCCCAAGGATGAACCAGACTTGTGGAGGTCTACATTTGTTTTTCTGAGGTCTTGGCTGGTTTCTTTTGATTTCCCCATGATGTCAAGCAAAGAGGCACTGAGTTTGAAGGTAGGCCTTGAAATACATCCACAGGAACACCTCCAATTGACTCAAATTATGTCAATTAGTCTATCAGAAGCTTCTAAAGCCATGACATCATTTCGGGAATTTTACAAGCTGTTTAAAGGCACAGTCAACTTAGTGTATCTAAACTGGAATTGTGATGCAGTGAATTGTAAGTTAAATAATCTGTCTGGAAACAATTGTTGGGAAAATGACTTGTGTCATGCACAAAGTAGATGTCCTAACCGACTTGCCAAAACTATAGTTTGTTTAACAATACATTTGTGGAGTGGTTGAAAAACTAGTTTTAATGACTCCAACCTAAGTGTATGCAAACTTCCGACTTCAACTGTGTATGTCAAAGTCCAAATAGATACCCAGATGTCTCTGAGTTTGATTTCAAGGGGGGACTGCATAATAATGTTACAATTGTTATATAACTGCTACTGTTTTTAACATGTTTAGCAGCTATTCCATGTTTCCTCAGATCTCTTTGTATGGACACAGTCCTGCCACCCACCGTGTTGGAGTTAATGACTTGGTCATGTGGAGATGTCTGGTCAATCTGATGGTCTGTCTGCTCGAGGGGCTGTTGGGGGGCCTGGTGGTGTCTGCTGGAAGCTTTGGGGTGGTTGCCCTGAGACGTCCGGGCAGAGGAGTCTCCTGAAGAGGACTGCAGCTCACCTTTGGGCTCTGATGAGCCTCGGGATTGAGTCCTCACCGTGGCCTTGCGTATCTCACTCCCGGGCCGAGGCCCCAACACCTGACCCACCTGGAAGTAAGGGTACCGCAGAGCCTAGAACACAGAATGGGGATATGAATAGGATGAATTACTTATCATTAATGACTCCAGAACATAAAGGACATATGTTGACCAGCCATAAACAGGCATTGCGTAAGCAGCACACAGAAGAGCCCCATGAGGCTCTTGGGGTAATCAGTCTTAGTGGGCATGACTCACTGCACACCTAGCCAACGACTATGTAACAGGCATTACGGTGCTGCTTAACCGTACCTCTTCCCCCCTCACCAGCTAACACAGACACTGGAACATCTTAGCCAGCTATGCCACCAAATAGCTAGAAATTCGGTGGCGTGGAGAGACATTTCAAGCTAAGGAATGAGTTTTTATCATGCCCCATCAGTTACATATAGGAGTTGAAACAGATCTGGGAGCAGGCTACAGCACTGTGATGACTGAATACCTGCACGGCCGTGGGTCTTTTCTTAGGGTCCCACATGAGCAGGTCCTTCATCAGGGTGATGGCCTCTGTGCTGGCGTTGGGGATGAGGGTCTTCAGGTGGGTGGGCACACACTGAGGGAAGCGGAAGTTCATGGCCGAGGCCAGCTGGTATCCCTCTGGCCAGTCAGACTGGTAGAACAGGAGAGGAAAGTTAATTTAGAGAAATAATACTGTATGACGTTTCATTAACTCTCTCAATGCTTCAAAATATCTGTGTATATTGGAAGCAATACAGTATGTCAAGTATTCAAACCCATTAGAGCTAATTGTAATAGATTTGGATTAGAAACAGATTCCATTACACAAATGTCAATAGAAAACAGTATTATTCTAATCAGTTTAAATGAGCATGAATAGCTAGTTTACTGGATTACTTCCAACACACACATTTTCACCAGGCCATCATTTAAACTATAACACACCAGTACTATATCTCTCTGTAGACAGAGGATTGGTTGCTCTTCCCTCTCTTACTTTCTTGACTGTCCCCAGAACCTGGCAGATCTTGAAGATCTCGTCCACCTCGCTGTTCCCGGGGAATAGAGGCCTAAGTGTGTAGAGCTCAGCCATGATGCAGCCCACTGCCCACATGTCTATGGGAGAGCTGTAGATGGACGACCTGAGCAGCACCTCTGGGGCGCGATACCTGGACACGACGACAACGCAGCGTTATTTCAAATTCGTTATGCATTGTTTAAAATAAGAGGGGACCAAAAGTCCCGACTATGGAGGGTACCTCACCATCTTGTGGACACGTAGTCCGTGTATGGGGGGCGGGAGCGGATCTCTCTGGCCAATCCAAAGTCGGCTATCTTGACTAGCTCTGGGCCCATGCAGAGCAGGTTTTCAGGTTTCATATCCCGGTGGAAGAATCCTATGCAAGGGGTCACGGAGAACACTCAGCTCAACCTCTTCACAGGTCATCCAGAAGGACGTTTTAAATATTTATATTGACCATGGAGTGTTTAGGTGAAGACCACATTTCATACTTGATTACTGTTATGGATTTTAGTTTTACATGAATCATTCAGTCAAAATAGATTCAAATGGCTTTAAATTGATAGTTCAGTACATTTATTTGGGATTGACATCTATAGATGGATTCTAATATACTGGGATCTACACACAACAAGCATACAATAAGGAATTTGCTTGACTTGAGACCACTTTTGAGGAAAATATCAGACTAACTTTGAACCAACCATCCCTTTAATCCCAAGACAATGGAGTGAACCATCCCTTTAATATGCATCATATGGGGTTTTGCGACATGGAGTAGTATGCTAATTTACAAAAAGCAATGTCACGCAAACAATAGACAAAAGAGCAGCAGGAGGACAAAGCATCTTACCATGCTTGTGCACAAATGCCATACCAGACAGCACTTGGAACATGATGTTCCTAATTTCATTCTCAGTGAACATCTTATTTTCCCTGGCAGCGCAAAGGAAAGGCACACAAGAGGAAAAAAAGAAAGGAGGGAGGAGAAAAGAGACAAAATAAGAAGAGAGAGAGATGAGATAGGGAAACAGCTCCCAGGATGCATGCAGCCCATAGGACAAGTGGAAACTGTGGCCGTGTTGGACAAACACAGACTGAGTTAGCGTGGTGTGAGAAAAGAACAACTCTTGCCAAGTCACTCACTCTCTAACAGGCCAGATGGACTAGAAACCTGTTTACCTCAAAGTTTAAAGTGCTTTTCAACGCTGGGTTGCACAAGTGAGGTATCCACATGTCCGTTCACCGAAACAGCAAGACAACGGAGGTCTAACCAAGGGTGACAGCCAGCCAGGTGCTAGCTAGCTAGCGTGTGAAAGGCTAAATATTTGTCAGTGTTTACAGACAATAGCCAACTCTATGAATGATGGGAGTGCCCGTGACAGCAGAGACCTCTGTAGCCCCAGTTGTCCTTGGTGTGTCAGAGGACAGAGTCAAGTGGTTCGTATGCGGGAGACCTACCATGTTTATGGATAAATGATAGGCCTTGTAATATCTGAAAGCTTATGTTTCTGATCGCTGATTCAGGGAACAATTTATTTCTGCAAATGAAGAATTGATAGAATTGTCAACTGATAAGACTCTATATGAAACTTCAAATAAATGTTGGGTTGTGTTCATAATGGCGCGGAATGAAAAACATTTTTAAACGTTTTGTAACGGAAAACAAAAATACAGCTTTTTCTATTTTCTTCAGTTTGGTGCCAAATGAACACAATCCTGTTGATTCCCACTCTTAAATAAATTACTTCCCCAACAAGCATTATCTATTAAACCATTTTCAGGGTTTCAAGGTTTTGTCGTTTGAAATGAAATGCCCTTACCTGTCCTTCATGAGCTGATAGAGATTTTCTTTCATGTATTCAAAGACAAAGTACAGGTGGTCGTTTTCTCTGATGACTTCCTTTAACTTCACCACGTTGGCATGATTCAGCTTCTTCAGGGACTGTGGAAATACATCATGGGATGGACCAAGATGATGAAGTATGATTATGTCTTTAAATGAAATATAGTGACAAACATTCTCTAGAATATAATCATCATAAAATATCAACTGAAATGTAATCATTAAATTCCATAAGCAAGACACGGATGTCATTGTTGTTAGTGATAATTGTAAGCACTTCCAGTTAGTGCTGATACCATCCTGTATGAAACATGAAATGTACCTAAAACATTCTGTTAATCATGTGTTGTGTACCAATCTTTACCTTTACTTCTCTCAGATTCATGCACTCTTCCCACGAATAAAACTTCCTCTTCATTCTGTAAAACGAGACAAACGACATGGTGTTTACAGTTTCAATACCATTTTCTCACTCTACAGGAACATACTATATTTATTATTTACTCTGCAGCCCACTATTTACATAGAAATCCCACACTAATATATAACATAAGAATATCCTAATCTTTACATTTCAGTTTCTTTGTAATCTCTACAAGCACCACTACTAAATTTGTAATGCTAAGATATTAATTATTATTAGGCCTAATTCTTTCAGTTAAAGTGCCAAAAGTGTATCTATCTATATAGTGACCACATCTTTTCAATAAATGCTAGGTAAACACTAACTGAAAAAGGACTGTAAAACAAGGCGTTAGTGCATCGTCGGGGCGTCATTTACAGATGTACTGTACATGAAATTAAACCTTATTCCCAATTAACATTGGAGGTGTCCATTACGTGTCAGCTAATACATGTTGCTATGCTTGGTAGATAGTAGGTCCACCACTTGGTATAACTGACACTCTAGTACAACCTAATCCGTCGAGGACCTTTATTCTGACACTCCCATCTGATATTATGTAACTGGACACTGGGACCTGCAGATATCACACTCCTCCTCCTCCCGTGCATCCGCCAATGCCTCTCTCCGCAGCAACACAACACTGCAGACTACTTTCACTCCTTTCACCGTCACCATGGCTATCACTTTGCATGGTAACGAAGCGTTCACCCCCCCCCCCCCCCGTATCCATTATTCAACCTACCCTCCATGATGAAAGGCAGAGTTGTAAGCTGGCTTGCCTTAGTCATGGGGAAGCCTAAAGTGAGACTTCAGCCGGATTTGTTTGTAGTTAGGCATTATACAGCCAGAGAATTGTGTATGGTTCCGGAGTGTGGTTACCTTAAACCTAACCTTAAGCCTAACATTAATCCGGAACTTAACCAATATTGATCCCTATGCTTAACCCTTCCCTTTCTGTCGGCTGAATATACACTTCCTTGTTACTACGTTGTGCCAGGCATGGTGTTTCAGTCATCATGACTCATGAAGGTGTATTTTAGGATGGTAGTGCACTTATGTGCTTCAAAATGGCCGCTTGTGAGAACACTTAAGGAGTCTGCATGCCTCCCTCCCGAAACAGTATGGAAGAGTTTGTGACATTTTGTGATGTTTTTGTTAGTTTTGGACTTCGGTATAAGGGTTTTTCAGATGTTCGGGCACACATTTTTTCTCGAGGCAAGCCGAAGTCGGTAGCCAAAGTCGACACCCCTTCGTCAATGATAGGTCAACAGTAAGGATTCTTCAATGAAGTCTTTCAACAAGAGACGACTCGTTTTCATGCACATTTTTGAATTGAGAAATACTGCACCATACATCTAATGTAAAGTTACAGGACTAAGATCTCCTCTGCAAAAATGTCAAAATTAATGAAAGATTTCTTGAGTTATATTAGATTAATTCTGACTATTTTAAGGAAGTGTATACTGGCTATGTCGTTTCAAAATTGACAAACAGTACTATTGCTGCTTTTTTCTTGTTTTTCAAGCGAAAGTCTTTTAAGGGAGTATGTGAGCACACTCATTCGGTTTCGCCTAGCTGAAGCCAAACTGAAGCATACTGACACCTTTAGCCTCTCAGAACAAAGCCATGTGAGTAAACAAACGACCCAGACCCTTGACTAGTTTATTAGTACTATACACACGTACCTGTTGATGGCCACCAGTGTAGGACTATACGTACCTGTTGATGGCCACCAGTGTAGGACTATACGTACCTCTTGACGGCCACCAGTGTAGGACTATATGTACCTGTTGATGGCCACCAGTGTAGGACTATACGTACCTGTTGAAGGCCACCAGTGTAGGACTATATGTACCTGTTGATGGCCACCAGTGTAGGACTATATGTACCTGTTGATGGCCACCAGTGTAGGACTATACGTACCTCTTGATGGCCACCAGTGTAGGACTATACGTACCTGTTGATGGCCACCAGTGTAGGACTATACGTACCTGTTGATGGCCACCAGTGTAGGACTATACGTACCTGTTGATGGCCACCAGTGTAGGACTATACGTACCTGTTGATGGCCACCAGTGTAGGACTATATGTACCTGTTGATGGCCACCAGTGTAGGACTATACATACCTGTTGATGGCCACCAGTGTAGGACTATACGTACCTCTTGATGGCCACCAGTTCTCCCGACTCGTTGCTTTTCCCCATCAGCACGCTGCCATAAGTGCCATCTCCCAACTGCTTCAGCTGCGTGTAGCGATTCATTGTCTCAGAATCATCAGCTTGGGGGAGTTGCAGGGTGCTTCTCTCTCCTAAATGATAGTTCTACCAGTCCTCTCTTTCTTGCTCACTATGTCAATATGTGATGTTCTTCATTGGTGGGATTCACAACAGGTCACACAGGAACGGTACCATTGCTCTCTCCTGATCGCCACACTGGAGGTCAGCCAAATGTTACACTCCTTCCTGATGCTGGCATATCTTCAACAACACAGGAAAAAATACAATACTGTCAACTTTAAGGTAACCAGTCGCCTACAGGAAATCATAAGACAACGACAAAATAGGACTTTCAGTAGTGGAAGCTCCCAAATTATAGTCCTAAATATCTCAATGAAAGGGCTGTTAAATGAAAGTAAAGAAGTAGAGAACGTCCTCTCTTCTTGAGAAAGAGGTTGAGGAGGTGGATTAAGTGTGTGACAGCAGGGCTTGAGCCTGAGCTGACGCCGTCGTCACACTACCCAGGGACATGACAAATCCGTGGCCAGGCGTGGCCTGCCGGTGATTAGGTCTACTGGGATATAAATAGGGCATTACATCACCACCATGCTCACTTACCAGCACTCACTCTATCCCAAGCTCCCAACCCTGCATGACTGGCAATTGGATTTCAAGGGGCACAGCAACAGTAATCAGAGTGTTGGCTGCTATAGTACAGAGGTTTGTTTAAGGTAAACATGTCATGTCATGCTTACGACAGAGACACAGCATTGCCCATGTAGGCTATGACCCCAGTTGCTTTGTGTTATATTCTGAGGGGACGATACAATATAGTCTAAATATAGCAAACCATTATCAAAAGACTAAAATGACAGAGAGGCTATATAAGTCTACCTCAATCTAGAGTTTGTTCAATAAAGGAGACTAAAATGGACATCTCAAACCAGATTTCTTATCTGAATTAGACAATGTAGGATTGACGAAGCCATTTGGTGGAAATTTGAATAGTCATATCGCCAACAGCTTTCTAAACAGCCATATTTGAACAACAAAATGGGCACATCTAGGGTAAATAATAATACCACTATATGTGTATACTGTCTGTATTTAGGCTAGTTGATTCAAAGCCACGGAATTAGATTATTCTCTAGGATTAAATAAGACTGGTCCACTCAATTGAATTTCAAGACAGGAAAGAGACTACTCTCCATCAAATATGAAAATAATATTTTGAAAATACTTTGCACTCTTCTTGTAGTAGACAAAAGTCTGCCCTAAATCACTTTATAAAATAACTGAAAACAGAGAAAACTGCATAAAAGTATTATGTTCTATCTTCTCTATGATTTTAATTGCTTGCTCCAGTCTATAGCAAAACTCCCTTTCTTAAAACCATATGCCTCTAAAATAGGCAGGGAATGGTGAGCAAGGAAGGGCCTCTGTAACAGATTGCTGGAGTCCACTAAGCTTTCGCAGTATTGTAATCTGTTAGAGAGGGGTTTAGGAGGAATTACAAAGATGTATTAAAGGCACATGACATTAAGAAGCTCCTGAAGGTCGATGATGAAGCTGAAATATGCACACGTTTTATGATACCAAAAGTGCTAGGATAACCTAACAACCACAATGGAATTAGAGTTTTTAATTAGGAGACAGTATTTCCTGGGTAAAAAACTACTGTCACTGACATGATAAAATTGGACACAGGCCCAATATGTCAAGATGCCTTGCATTTCAAATGAATAAAACTCAAATTATATTAGAACCTAACCTTAAATTGAAGCTATGCTGATACCAAGTGTTTCACATTTCTAAGATTAAAGAATATTCAGGCCTTGAATAATATTATATTTGACAAACTTCTGTCTCTTAATTATTATAGCCTATTATACAGGCCTATTTTTGGCTTAGAATGAACCTACACAACAGTAACGTTATATGTTCTGTCATGTGTGGACATGTGTTGACATATGCCCATAATAACAGTCCTCTCAACTGTCCCTCTTTCTTGGCCAAAACGTTTCTTCTTGGCTGCCTGTCTTTTTAAAATATTTTCTCGGAACTCACCATTTTAGGGTGTTGTTCCTCCCACTGTTTTCTGAGCTTGTAGATAGCGCTGAAGTTTCTTGAGATAAAATGCAAGTGGCGTCCTTAGTGTTCCGATAAGGTGTGTGGCGCTTCTCCTTGGCAACGTACACAGACCAAGGATGACAGGTGGAAACGCAATGGTTTGTGGGACTTATTGTCGCGTGCCTGAGTGTGTCTTCAGAGTCGAGGCCTACCACCAAGGCTAACCAGGGGCCGACGAAACCACAGGCTTCTATATTTGCGTTAGCATGGCACACAGTACACAAGTAGTCAACCAAATACCAGTAAAATAGTCCTCACCATGGCCCCGCTGCCACCAGATGGCGCTATTATTCTTTACATATTATGTCACACACAGAGCAGCATACCTAGGCAACCTTTCAGGCTTATCTCTGCGCCTTCAGTTCCCTCAGGTAAGTGTTTGCCAGCCATTTCGCACAAAAGTGTAGTTCGTTCCCGACGTTTGAATTATTTTTAATAAGAATATAGAAGGCCGTGTTTTACAATTACACGCATAGACGCTGTTTAATTTATATCGGCATTTTCAAGACAACTTGGAACTCTGGAGAAAAAAACGAGGTAAAATCATGACGCCAGTGATCTTCAGGTCAGACCTCTAGAAAGATGCCCGAATATCCGAATTGGAATTCCGAGTTGGATACCTCACTTGCTTTGGCAATGTTAACACATGTTTCCCATGCCAATAAAGCCCTTGAATTGAATTGACTGCTCAAAACAATTTCTTCCCAGTCGGAGTTCCTTTTCTTTCGAGTTTCCAGTGGGTCAATTGGTGCTTTCATGACAACTGGGAACTAGGGAAAAAACGAGGTCAAATCATGACGTCAGTGACCGTTGGAGCTTTAGAAAGATGCTACTGCATTAGAGGCTAACTTCTTTAGCGCATATTGATTACATTATCTCCTGACCTGGGGAGTTTTGTTAAAATCCCTAACACTGGCTCTAAACATTAACATCATTTTCTGTACGTTTTTGGAAACATAAGGAACATATTTCAGATCAGCAATAAAATTTTTTTCAACAAAAGGTTAAACTACTTTTATAATGTTAGTCTTCCCACAGGGTCATATCTCCATGTTTACATGGCTTGTTTACTGAATACAGATGGAGGACAGAGTGCGGTTTCCTCCACACAATAATGTGATGATTGTCAGATTAATATAATAGTTCCATTTAAAACGTTTAAATGCTTTGCAAGAATAACAATTTCCCCAGTAATCCTGTTTACACGGACACCTCTGAAATCAGGCAACCTGATAAATGCAGAAAATCACCAATCAAATTAAACATTCTACCACAGCGAAAATGTTATTTTTCTTAAGTATATTTGTTTCGGAGTTCGGACATATAAAGTTTGCGTGTGAAAATGACTTCTAAAACGCATACATTCAGCTGTTCCGAACACAGCTAAAGAGGGAGGCTAGCACATGCGCAGATCAAATACACTGCTGGAACACCGATTTAAGGCGTTTACTGTTTTAATCATTCTAAAGATTGCTCAGAAAGAGAAAGGCATTTACATGACTATTGCATAATCTGCCTACTGCCATAGTCAGTTCGATATCGAATTATTAGTGGGCATGTAGACCTCCTCAGTGGCTGCCACCTCTGCTAATTAGCGATCTAACATTCTCCGAACACCTGTGTGTAAGTGTAACTGGGGAGGAAGTGTAGGCATGCCGCTTGTGGATCTGTGCAAAACTGCTACAGTAAGTGTATATTTTTTATTTGAAAAATTATTTATCTGATATGCAGACATGCACCTTATTTTTCACATGTTTTTCGAAAACCGTTTTGAAAGCAATGATTTACTTTTCTAAATTTTAAAACACAGCTTCCTAATTGTAGTAAACGCTGAAAACGATTTTTCCCAGTTGGTGCTCGTTTTTTCCTGAGTTCTATGTGTCTTGAACACACTGAAGTCGGAAGTCAGAGATTTCCGAGTTCCCAGTTGTTTTCAACGCGGCAATGCACCAACAACTAAAGAACGTTGACGCACAAGGCAAAACTTCTCAGCTGTTTTGGTGCAGTACCCACCACGCCCTACAGCGTAAAGCGAATCCATGCACATGCGCAGATACTGTGTGAAAGCGAGGTATTGCACCTCGCTCATCGCAATAGCCGAGTCCTTAGAATCTTTAGTTGCTACATCATTTTTTGGCTTCTAAATTAATGATAGGTAGGCCTACCCATGGATTCTTGAAGAATATAACTTATAAATGCCTCATGTGCTTAGTTCAAATGTCGTACCTCATCAAAACCCAACCTAAGCTTGTTTTTAAACAATACCAATGTAAACATACACTTTAATTTTGATATCATAGATTGTATATGAATTTGAAAGTGGTTACATTTCTCCAGGCCCATTCCTCAGCTTTTACCCGAAACGAAGGTGGGGTGACGACTTTGTTTTTGTTTCAATTAAGGGCTCTAAGCTTTAAACAACTATTTTGTCAAAATCACATCATTGGTCATTGTGCTTGGACCCAAATAATTATTCAGTCGTATGGCATGAAGTGGAACTGTACTGAGATAATGTATACCGGTTGTTTGTTTCTCAATCCACAAGGGTTTGTGATACACAAATTGAAATTCACAGTAACGTTTTCCAATACAAGGAATACAGGAGCCAGTTTCCTGATCCAATATAAATAATTTAAAATGTCTAATCTAACAAAGAAAATGTTGACCCTCCTATAATTATTTTCAAAACGTACCTCTAGAAAAGCATTAATTTTCAGTCACATTATATTGATCAATTTGTCCACTATTCCATTGTTTTTTTCACCTATCATAGCAAAACAGAGTAACACGGCTCTGACAGTGGCAGCAAGGGACCCAATTCTCTCAGGCTGAGGCACTCAGTGTCCAAAGTAACACTTCAGACAGACCAGTCAAAAGGGACAAGGAGGAAAGGCACAGGGAAATGGATTTTTTAACATCCCCATCCTCTTAAGTGATTTTAGCATGGACTGAGCTCTCTGAGTAAGAAGCACCAGCTGACTACCAGCAGCACTCTACTGATTGAAGTTTCATCCTTTATTTGACTAGTGGTTGGAGATGGAGTGTCTGCCTTTTTATCATAAGACTCAGGTGCAGTGGACATACACTGAGTGTACAACACATTAGGAACACCTGCTCTTTCCATGCCATAGACTGACCAGGTGAATCCAGGTGAAAGCTCTGATCCCTTATTGAAGTCACTTTGATTAGTGTACTGTAGATGAAGGGGAGGAGACAGGTTAAAGAGGGATTTTTAAGCCTTGGCACAATTTAGACATGGATTGTGTGTGTGCCATTCAGAGGGTGAATGGACAAGACAAAATATTTAAGTGCCTTTGAACGGGGTATGGTAGAAGGTGCCTGGCACACCGGTTTGAGTGTGTCAAGAACTACAAGGCTGCTGGGTTTTTCATTCACAACAGTTTCTCGTGTGTATCAAGAAGGGTCCACCACCCAAAGGACATCCAGCCAACTTAACACAACTGTAGGAAGCATTGGAGGTAACATGGGCCAGCATCCCTGTGAAACGCTTTTGACAACTTGTAGTCCATGCCCCGACGAAATGAGGCTATTCTGAGGCCTGAAGAGGCTTCAACTCAATATAAGGAAGGTGTTCCTAATGTTTTTTACACTCAGTGTATAGTCCCCCTCTATAGTGGTTCTCCGGTCAAGGCGACATTGGAAGAATTGTCGTAACTCCGCATTGGAAACACTTCAGTGTCTCAGTGTTTGTAATTGATGAATGCTGTTCAAACTGTTGATTTAATGAGGTTGTTGTAATAACACTTCTTGGGAGAGATGGTCATGGGTCATCCTCACCTAAAAATATTTTAGCCTACTGTTGATAATTTATTCCTTTTGGCACAATATACCTGCGCAGAGCTATTATTGAGTATTATGATACCTTTGTAACATTTATTAGCAGTGTATAACTCCCCTAAAATTATTTTTTCCCCCTAGGAGAAGTCTTCCCTCACTCCCCATGAAACAACACCTCTGATAAGGGCGTCTATGTAAGCTTTTCTATTCACTTGTATATTATTTCCGTCTTATATGCCTGAAACAAAGTGAAAAATGTAATCGAATTTAAACATCTATAATAACTAAATATATCCTGGATTTCAAGAAAAGTTTAAATACTTATTTGGGTCGTTGCATTTGATTTCAATCCGTTCGATGTGGACAAAACAATCCATACATATTTGCCCATGGTAGAAGTGGTCAGAAAGTAACTTTTTGGACCTGAATGCCAAAACATTTACGGGATAGAGCTACTCAAAGTTGACCCATTTTGCATACCCCACCCTACCATCAGACATCAATGTCTTCATCACTGGAAAATATAAACTGTTGAGTTTTATATTATTTAAAAGCTTACAAACAGGGTTGTCTTAACCTTAAACGTCAATTATCTAAAAAAGCATAAACTCCGATTTTTTGGGGGTTCACATGTCACGTGAAAAAACTCATTCCATAGAGGGCCGAGTGTCTGCGGGTTTTCGCTCCTCCCTGGTACTTGATTGATGAAATAAGGTCACTAATTAGCAAGGAACTCTCTCACCTGCTCTTCTTCATTGAATGGAAAAACTAAAACCAGCAGACACTAGGCCCTCCATGGAATGAGTTTGACACCCCTGGTATATGTTGTAGTTTAGGCACTATTTTACATCATCTGAGGTGTTTGTGTTGTGCCCTCGATCAGCTGAGACACAGCATACTCTTCAATAAAGGGTGGGTGTCATTTCAATCAAATAAATATAAATGGACCTCAATCAAATAAATATAAATGGACCTCAATCAAATAAATATAAATGGACCTCAATCAAATAAATATAAATGGACCTCAATCAAATAAATATAAATGGACCTCAATCAAATAAATATATGCCTTCAGACCACTACAATTTAGCTGGGACATTATTCAAATTGAATAAAAATCGATGATCTATATTTCTATCATTCCTATGGAAGATTGACAGTAAAAATGTAAAACGACTCCTATATTCCCATTCATGTCAACATTCTCTGATGTGTGGGTCTCCAACCCTCTTTGTGCTACCATTTGAATGTTGAAATTTTAAATTGTATCCCCATTTTAGTACATTTATCAGCCCAAACATGACACCCACCCTATATTGAAGAGTATGCTGTGTCTCAACTGATGGTGGGCACAACACAAACACCTCAGATTATATTAAATAGGGTCTAAACTACGACATAAGCTACAACATATGCGTGTTTTAGTTTACATGTTTTTAGATAATTTACGTTTGAGGTAAAAAATGTCCATTTTGATTTTAAAATATTTTTTTAATGGAATTATAAAATAGTTTGACAACCTTGTTTGTAAGCTTTTAAATAATATAAAACTCAACAGTTCATCTTTTCCAGGGATGAAGACATGGATGTCTCATGGTATGTAAAATGGGTCACCATTGAGCATCTTTATCTATTATGTTTGGGCATTCATTTCTGACCACTTCTACAATGGGCAAATATATATAGAAAGTTTTGTTCAAATCTAAACAGGTGCAGTCAAAAACTATTCTCTCTTAAATATATTATTACCTTGGTTTTTAAATGACAACTTGGCAAGCATACACCTGTAAATTCTACCTAGTGCTACAGCTGTAGGATCTTAATTTGATCACCCTGTTGCAGGATAACTTTACTGCAATGCAGGAAATTGAAAACATGTAGTGTATTTGAGGTTTAAAAAGGCTTCCGTTTGTAATTTACACTTTGACATTTCACACTTGATTTTCCCTTAAAGAAAATGTAGCAACCCCTACAAAAATGTCCATTATTTATAATCCACGTAATAATTCACATTTCCTGTTGCTGCAGGATTATTTTCTTTCTATAACAAATTGGCTCAAATTAAGATCCTACATATGTACTAACTAATAACATATATTAGATTACTTAAACAGTTGATTAACCTGTCTTCTGATAAGCCTGGTGCCTCCATAACACTCTATTAACCAGCATGCAATTTGGCAAACACCGGAGCTGCATGGGGTGAATAAAAGGATGAGCACGTTTTCATCTGCTTTTTCTCTATGCAGGAGTAATCCATCAATCGGGGAAATGTTCAACATGATTTGGTTTTGCATTGGTATTCATTAACCATTACAGTCAAGGGGGGGATATCCTGCAGATGTGAGGATTGGGTTTCATAGGGGCATACTTTTCCTGGGCACCTCCATGAGACACTGGGGTTTTAAGGGCCACACACACAACATAACCTTAGCATGACTTACATGGAACATACAATTCCCTTTTTTGTTTCCATGCTCAAAGGAGCAGAAGAACTCACATGTAAATTCACTGTAGCTTGTAAAAATCTGGATTGGACAACAAATAGGGAAAGGAACAGTCTGTGAAAATGGTTTTTAGTAGTGTTTGTATTGCTAATTTGATTAAAGTATTCTAATGGTGAATAAAACTTACTTACACTAAATTAATTTGGATTTATTTAATTGGTTAACTCTTGTTTCTTATTTTTAAAAAGGCATCACACATTACCATAAATAATTAGACTAGTGGAAATCTGGTGGGGTATTTATTTACTGTCACAGTAAAAGTAATGATGTTTTGCCGTAGGTGATTTTTGCACTTGCTTAGGAGAGGAGACGGAGTGATTCCAACGGCACTTGACACCCAGCGGGGCAAGGTGGTCACTGACCTGGATGACTTTCAAGAAAAAGGTACAGCACCTTAAGCAAAGCAAACAGTGTTTGGTTCATAATAAGTCAACATCTTCAAGCATGAAATGGACCACGTTTGTTTCCCCAACAAAAGCCATGCAGTGAGAAGGTGTCTGCATTTTACAGCCTATAGCCTAGCGCATATTCCGCAAGAAGTGTTTGACTAGCAGTACCCCAAAAACAGGTAATCTATCCACCATCTCAGTGAATAACAGGACGGATCATAATAAAAATGAACAATTGTCCCCAAAAAACAACTTTCCCAATGTTGGCACTTTCAAATGTAATGGTCTGAGGGACATCAAGTAAAATAAAGATGGTTGACAAAAACATTAACAATGAGATTGTTTGGAATAGGTGGACATTTCTCCCACTTTAATCTCCATATGTGGCAAGAACTTAAGTGTAAGCTTACCACATTTTCACATGCTGAAACCCCCCAAAAAGATGAAAGAAAGTAAAGGTTTTGACTTGAGAGGGAGATTGGGGGGGCTGTTTTTTGGGGTAAAGGGGTAAAGATCACCCCTGCAGAGGGTAACACCTGAGATACGTGTTATTACCCACACGGGAAGCACTCTCAGGGCTCAGTGACAAGCACTTCACACTCTACAGCGCTCAAAGGCCTCTGCTTGCAGTTGACAGCACACACCAGTGGTGAAGAATAGCCCCCGCCCGATGCTTATCTATTCACCCAGTTCCTCCACCTGCCTGTAGTAGTGGGCCTTCCACAGCTGCGTGGGGCTTTTTGTGTGTATGACTGTGTCAGTGAATATGTGTGTTTGTGAGTGCGTGTCAGACTGGATCCAAAAGCGCTGATCCTAGTGGGTTTTCAACACACACCCGTGGGAATAGAGCTCTCAAGGTCTGTATCCCAAGGCGTTTTCCATTTGACCTCTAAACCCCCATATCTAACATGGCTGTGACTGTAGTAGCTATGTGTCACTGGTTCACACAGTCATTGTTTATCAAACATTGGATTTACTATACCTCTCGCTACAATTTTAGATATGTTTTGTAAGGACAAACTGAGAAGGCTATTGTGTGCAGAAGAAGTGATGTTTTGGGATAGATTTTCATTTCTGCTTTCTGACCTCGGAAACATTTATTCCTGAATATCTGTATTTATTTAACTAGGCAAGTCAGTTGAGAACAAATTCACAATTACGTCCAACTCCGGACAACACTGGGCCAATTGTGCGTCCCTCTATGAGACTCCCAATCAATCCCAGCCAGATGAGATTCAGCCTAGATTTGAACCAGGGACTGAAGTGTCGCCTCTTGCACTGAGATGCAGTGCCTTAGACTGCTGTGCCACTCGGGGGATACTTCAATGGTGTCTCCTTTTTCAGCTCTGAATCTGTAAATTAGATGCACTAGATGTAATCGTTTTCAATTCAAATGGTAATTTTTTTGACAGAAAATAGCAATTTCTCAAGCAAGAACTTAGCTAGGACTGTCTGGAAGTGGTCTGAGTGGGGAGAGGAAAACTGAGAACTAGCTGTTATCGGCAGAGAGGTTTGGAACTCTTTCTTATTGGTCTATTAACTAATTTAACACCAGGTGATGTCACCAGGGAGGCTAAAACTCCATCCCACCAAAACAGGCAGAAATTTTAGGCAGTCTTTTCAAACACCTCATATACTAAAAAGGCATTATCATAATTTACGCAATTTCACACTATTATTCCAACCTCTAGTGTGAAACTATATATAAATCACATTGTTTGACTGCACCGGGCCTTTAAACAATACAATAACTGAAATCTAATGACTTTAAAAAATGTCTGAATGAAACTTAATCACAAAATTAATCACATTGCCCAGAGTTCATTGACATTTAGCTTTAGTAGTGTCAGCCAGGCAGGTACTAAGTGACAGGCTGAGGTAAATATCAGTAGCCAGGTGTGCCTAATCCTGCTGAGTTTGGCAGTGTTTATGATGCGTCTCACATTACAAAGGGTAGAATTAAGGTCCGTTGGTTGAGCTCAGCAGTAATCAGCACATAGTTTGCACTGAATACTTTCCCCTCCCGTGTTTGTATGGGTATCTCTGGTTATTTTCTTTTTTTCTCCCTCATTACACCCGTCCTCTAAACACTTGCTGGAGGACCTAGGAGTGGTCACAGACTCTTAAAAGGCTCCTGTGCTTGTTTACGCGCAACACTGAGGATCCACTGGGCACAGACGTCAGTTCAACGTCTACTTTTGATTTACATTTGGTTGAGTTATCAAAAGATCTCACAAAAAAATGTCACCATGTCATGGGATTTAGGTTAAAAGTTTGTTGGAAAAAATATGAAATTCCCTTATGCTGATGGCTTTTTTAAAATCCAAACAGTTTTTCACGTTGATTCAACATCATCACATTTTTTGGTTGAAATAACGTGGAAACAGTGGGGACCGACTTTTCTGTAAGAATACTTTCCGCACACTGTTTTAATGTTCAATGCCCTTTTGTGGACTAATATTGGTCTCTTTACAGATGTACGTTTGTATTACTTGTTATCAGGGCCAAAAGTAGATTTAATTTCTTCCCGGTACAGAACCTCCTATGTGTGTATGTGCTTGTGAATATTTTTTAAAGGCCAATTAGAATTACATCTAGAAAACCTATAATTTTAAAAGGATCTCTGTGGGCCAAGTAGTAAGAACTGATAGGATTTGCAAAAAGTCGTCAACATAAAAGCATTTCATGCCCCCTCCACACACACACACACACCTAAATCCAATGACATGGTGAAATGTTTTGTTGGTTTCACTTTGAATTCACATTATTTGAAAACTCAACCAAATGTAAATCTAAACTAGACGTTGAACTGAGGTCTGTACCCATTGAGATGTAGGCTACCCGCGCATATTTGTCCACTCAAAAATGAATTCCAGCAGACAAAATGTACTCTGTGCACCTGCCATTTGATGAAACAAACACTAAAAAGTGTAAGGACATATTAGCGATTGTCATTATGCCTACACTTGTAGCCTGAATTGATGTGTCTACTGCTGTCCATGTGCATCAGTCTCTGACAGTCATCTCCCAGCCAGCACATAATGTTCTGAGAACCATATGTTTCTCAGAGCATGGTGAGAGCATGGTTGTCCTATGGTTATTTTGCATACAACCTTCCCACAACTTTCTGGGAATGGTGCAGGATAGTTTTCTTAGCTTTGGTACATTTTCAGCATATTTAAGGAACTTTTTTTCTTCTTGGTATTTCAATACTTTAACAGAACGTTTCATACAAGTTCAAACGTGGTTACATTTCATTTCAATTTTCGTAATGTTCTAGGAACCTTCTCCAACTGGTTTGACATTGGGAATGTTCTCAAATAGTTCAGAGAACGTTCTTCTGTGGGAATTTCAGTACTTCAGCATAATGTTTCCTACAGGTTTCCTCATGGTTCTATTTAAAGTCATGTTCTCAAAACCCAACATTAGTAACGTTCATTCTAAGAATGTTGTTTAAAAACATATACATTCCGTTCTCAGCATCAACAAAACTCTCTTTATCCTCGGTCTTGTTAAGTGTGTTGGCCTTATATCCTTTGACATGGATCTGTATGAATAGACTAAAATGAACAGCTTTGCATGAGTTTAAAAAACATGGCATGCTAGCATGGTGGACTAATTCCATGGATAGAGAACAGAAGATTATAGTTTTCAATTTCACTGAAGTGTGCCATAATAAAGAAATGTGTTTGTATGATTATTTCCAAAGCAAATTAATGTGTCCTATCTGTACTTGGAGTTCAAAACAGTTCAACTAAGCTAGAAATTATTACTTTTTCATTTGATTTGATTTTATTTCACCTTTATTTAACCAGGTAGGCTAGTTGAGAACAAGTTCTCATTTGCAACTGCGACCTGGCCAAGATAAAGCATAGCAGTGTGAACAGACAACACAGAGTTACACATGGAGTAAACAATTAACAAGTCAATAACACAGTAGAAAAAAAGGGGAGTCTATAGAAATTATTTAAAATCTTATTGAAACGTTCTCAGAATGTTATATAATTACCTTAAAATAACCTATCATTTCTGTTCTGTGTTAATAAAAAAAGCTCCCAGGAAAACTTTCAGGGAACCACAGTAAAATGTTCTCAGAACCTCCCTGCAACCTAAACATTTACATTACCAGAACAGGTACAATTTTCACTTCCGTTCTCAGAACATTGAAAAAACGTTCAGTTTTACAGATCAGAAAAGTTATGGCTTCGTTCGCAGAACCAATGGGAAACCAAAAAGATACGTTCGCATACCTTCCAATTAACCAAATGTGCTAGCTGGGCTCTGCCTTGGAAAATCTTCAGTGTTCTCATCTAACCACACCACATTTTGGAGCGTATAGGCTACCACCTGTTTAAGTCCATTCGCAAATGTTTCATGTGGCTGACATGATAATGATAAATAATGTTGTAATATCCTACAGTGTCCTTTTGTTTTAATTATTGTTATAGGCTCATGTTTTACCGGTACGGCGTAGGCTACCCCCACTTTTTATTTTGCCGGGACGCTCTGCCGGACCTTACAGTTTCACCCCTGTTTTTTTCTAGTCTTTTTTAAGACGTTTCTCTCAAAGACCATTGTATGTTTGAGTTGGGACAGTGTATTGTGACATAAGGGCATCATTTACAGCTTGATTTGTGTTAATACAGTGAGGGGGAAAAGTATTTGATCCCCTGGTGATTTTGTACGTTTGCCCACTGACAAAGAAATGATCAGTCTATACTTTTAATGGTAGGTTTATTTGAACAGTATTTGAACAAAAAAAAGAATCCAATAAATGTATAACATTTTTGACATGCGTTTTTCTGGATTTTGTTGTTATTATTCTGTCTCTCACTGTTCAAATAAACCTACCATTAAAAGTATAGACTGATCATTTCTTTGTCAGTGGGAAAATGTACAAAATCAGCAGGGGATCAAATACTTTTTTTCCCTCACTGTAGATATGGAGTCACGGTGTCCTTTTAAGTGGTAATGAAATGGCAAGGACAAGAAAAAATGAGCTATGTTTTTTTAAGTAATCTGTTAGCCCGGATACAAACAAATAAATAAAAATATTGGGAGCAAGGCAAAAAGTTTCGCAATTTATGCTGAAAAAATTACTTGTTCGACATGCTACTTTTAAGAAAAACCTTGAGCCATGCTTCATTTTTTTCTATGGAAAACATTGTTGGATTCAACTACCATTTCTTACAAAAAAGTGGTTATATAGCATATTAAAGGGTAAAGACTGTTAAAGGGGACCCGCGACTTACACAGATTCTGAGTGGGTCTTTCTCAGAAAGGTTCAAGGTTGAGAACCTTTATGTTATACCACGTCCTCATTCTGAACTGTAACCATCGCTTCACCTTGTCCCCCTGTATTTCCTACTACCGTCGATATACAACTTCCCCTGTCCACCCTACTACCGTCGATATACAACTTCCCCTGTCCACCCTACTACCGTCGATATACAACTTCCCCTGTCCACCCTACTACCGTCGATATACAACTTCCCCTGTCCACCCTACTACCGTCGATAGACAACTTCCCCTGTCCACCCTACTACCGTCGATATACAACTTCCCCTGTCCACCATACTACCGTCAATATACAACTTCCCCTGTCCACCCTACTACCGTCAATATACAACTTCCCCTGTCCACCCTACTACCGTCAATATACAACTTCCCCTGTCCACCCTACTACCGTCGATATACAACTTCCCCTGTCCACCCTACTACCGTCGATATACAACTTCCCCTGTCCACCCTACTACCGTCGATATACAACTTCCCCTGTCCACCCTACTACCGTCGATATACAACTTCCCCTGTCCACCCTACTGCCGTCTATACAACTTCCCCTGTCCACCATACTACCGTCGATATACAACTTCCCCTGTCCACCCTACTACCGTCGATATACAACTTCCCCTGTCCACCCTACTACCGTCGATATACAACTTCCCCTGTCCACCCTACTACCGTCGATATACAACTTCCCCTGTCCACCATACTACCGTCGATATACAACTTCCCCTGTACACCCTACTGCCATCTATACAACTTCCCCTGTCCACCATACTACCGTCGATATACAACTTCCCCTGTACACCCTACTGCCGTCTATACAACTTCCCCTGTCCACCATACTACCGTCGATATACAACTTCCCCTGTCCACCCTACTACCGTCGATATACAACTTCCCCTGTCCACCCTACTACCGTCGATATACAACTTCCCCTGTCCACCCTACTGCCGTCTATACAACTTCCCCTGTCCACCCTACTACCGTCGATATACAACTTCCCCTGTCCACCCTACTGCCGTCTATACAACTTCCCCTGTCCACCCTACTGCCGTCTATACAACTTCCCCTGTCCACCCTACTGCCGTCTATACAACTTCCCCTGTCCACCATACTACCGTCGATATACAACTTCCCCTGTCCACCCTACTGCCGTCTATACAACTTCCCCTGTACACCCTACCATCACACTACCGTCCTCCTAGACAGCTTTCATCCTTCTGACTGTGCATTAGGCATCGACGTCGACTTTCATCAGAATGAACAACAAGAAGAAGATCACAACGGATGCTTATCACAATAGGGGAGAAACCATCACAACGGGTCCATCAAAGGCCTTCGAGCTGAAATCAGCCAAGGTATCTCTGGCAATCAGCTATCTGTGGGTCGGCAGGGATAATGTGGAGACTGACGTGTGCAAGGGGCCACGCAGGAAAACATCATCTAAGCAACTGTGCAAATCAACAAAACATATCAAAGCCCAGTTCCATAGAAGTGGCTCTTATTGTGGGATCAATTGTATGGTCTATTGTGCATGGGAAAAATAACATTATTCAATGGACTCCTTTTACACCTTTAGGGTGGTTATAAGCCCCTGTTTATTTAGAAAATCTACCACAGTGTTAACATATTCAGTGAATTTACAATTTACATGGAGTTACAGTATGGACATATTCTATCAGGTTTATTGCCTGTATCTGATTCTGTTGTTTCTTGTCTTTTAGTTGGAGTCCCCCTGCACAGCTGGTATCTGTGCTCTCCCTTCATCTTGGAGTTCTTAATGGCCCCTATGGCTGGAGAACTTACCCAGACGAATCACACAGTCCTCATCCATACACCCAGTACAGCCTTTTGTGTCCTAAATCTAAGAGCAGTCTATAACGGCCCAACCTAGTCTAAGGGTATCCATTACAAAACAAGGGGATTGTTTTGCAGGTTTTTTTTTATCTTCCCGCTTGTAATGTTGATGAAACGTGGCAAGGCTTAATCAGCAAATCTCTATTTTTCATCATGCAAATTATTTTCTGTCAATGCATATAAATAAATCACCATATTGGGATGAAATGCATCCTCCCTCTTGCCTGTGACTCAGATGTGGCTCTGCACTAATGGCTGTTTTCCTTTGTGGGCCACTTGGTGATGATCAAAAACAGAAGGAGGTCTGAGAGGGAGGGTGCAAGACGGGGAGAAATCAAATGAGCCTAGTGGAATCCATGGTGCATGGCAGCTGGCAGATTGCTTATCGGGAACGATGCACAATATCCTGACTTTAAGATGTCTATCTGGGAGGCGGTGGCTTAAACCAGCAGCTTCATGCCTCTTAAAGAAGACAGTACATTTTTGGCTTTCGCTTCCTTCTCAGATAAGGATTCTCACGGAAAGGTGTCCTCTTTGGCCTTATCACCCCACTGCATCGGGCCGTCTCAGAATTAGTTGACTGAGCTGAGCTATCCTGAGGGTAGGGTTCGAGGCTGGGGGGCGCTGGTGTCCTCTCAGGCAGCTAGCTACAGCAGAAAATCCTAACAGGACACAGCAGTATGAAACGCAGTGTGTACAGTATATCAATAGACTAAAGCTGTCCCCTCTTCTCGTCTTCTATCCCTCATCAGCACTGATCTGAAAGCAGGGTATGTGAAAGCAATATGCTGGATGGATAGGCTATCTATTGCTTACTGGGGAGTTGCTTTCATTTTTCAATGTCTTTTCATATCAGTGCAAATGGAAAGGATACAAGGAAAGGAAACCATTTTAGATCATTGAGATGCACCCCTGGAGTGCCAAACCAAAATATTACCCAATAGTTCCAGGAGCACAGGGGTATTTCCTGTGTGTCAGGTTTTCAGTGGAAGCAAGTGGCTGTCATGCCATCATTCAAAATAGTTCCCTGTAAGTGTTTTCTTTGCCTTTTTTGTAAATAACATAATCATTGTTTGAATCATACATCTCTGGGAACGCACAAGCTTCAGTGTCCATCAAACTATTCAGAGGCAGTGATGCATTTATCTGCTGACTATCAACAAACTAAAACAATTCTATCTTTCATTTGTTTCATGAATTCACATTAACTACTGTATATCTTGTTCAGATTTTTGGAAGTATACAACCAGCCAGCACATAAAGTTCTGAGAATCACATGTTTCTCAGAGCTTGGTGAGAGCGTGCTTGTCCTAAGGTTATTTTTCATACAACCTTCCCACAACATTCTGGGAATGGTGCAGGATAGTTTATTGGCTTTGGATCATTCTCAGCACATTTAAAGAACTTAACCAAACAACATTATTTGTTTGGTATTTCATAATTTTAACAGGATGTTGCCAAATAGTTCAAAATGGGTTACATTTTTTCTTTAATTGTCATGTTCTAGGAATGTTCTCCAACTTGTTTGACATTGGGAATGTTCTCAAATAGTTCATTTGTAGTAGGTTTCCACATGGTTCTATTTAAAGTCATGTTCTCAGAACATTAAGAAAACATTACATAAAAAACACAAGAAAACAGTAACATTCTAAGAATGTTGTTTAGAGAGTTTTGTTTTATATAAACATATGCATTCTGTTCTCTGCATCAACAAAACTCTCTATCTTCTAAAGTGTGTTGGTCATCACACCTGATCTTAATGAGTGCGTCTTTCCTTTGAAATGGGGTCTATTTTATTTATAATTGAACTAGGTAAGTCGGTTAAGAACAAATTCTTATTTACAATGACAGCCTAGGAACAGTGGGTTAACTGCCTTGTTCGGTGGCAGAATGACAGATTTTTACCTTGTCAACTTGGGGATTCGATCTAGGAACCTTTCGGTTACTGGCCCAACGCTCTAACCACTAGGCTACCTGCCACCCTAATAGACTAAAATGAACAGCTTTGAGTGAGTATCCTGGTGGCGCAGTGGCCTAATTCCATGGATAGAGAACAGAAAATCATAGGTTAGAATCTTACTGATGTCGTGCCACAATAAAAAAGAAACATGTTTGCATGATTAATGCCTAAGAAAATTAATTTACATGTGTCATATCTGTGCTTGGAGTTTAAAACAATTAACCTAAGCTAGCATTGTTATTAAAAAGTCTTATTGAAACATTCAGTGAAAGTGTTAAGGAAGTTATTTGAAACCCTCTAAATAACCTACAGTTTTCATTCTTAAAACCTCCCAGGAAAACTTTCGGGACCATAGTAAAACGTTCTCAGAACGACCTGCAACCTAAAAATGTACATTCCTAGAACAGTCTAAAAGTTCACTTCCGTTCTCAAAATGTTTAACTGGTCAGGAAACTGATGACATCGTTCCCAGAACCAATGGGAAACCAAAAACGTATGTTCCCAGAACTTCCAAGGAACCAAATGGGCTGTGCTAGCGGGGCAGTATCTGAGTTCACATTAAAGTGATGCTCCAGAGTTTTTTATAATTTCAGCAAGTAGTTGTTTTGAAAATAGTCCCCAAAAATGTTGCACAATTGTGTAATACGTCATCCCTTATGAATCGTTAAGTGCTTAAGATCCCGGACTGCATCTTTAACTACTGTGTATCTTGTTGGTACTTTTGGTACAGTTTCCCCAAGTTTGGCGCCAACCTCTCTATCAACCTGGAAAAGCTTCACCGGGGCGTGAACCGGGTTGTCACAATACCTCGTCTGCATTTGTCTGTGGTCTGCTAGCAGGATCATTACTCACACTGCGCAGAATGTGCATGAAGCGATATGGTCGCCAAAAGTTTATTTTGAATGCAGAAGCTACTGATGCCGAACTGTACAGGTTAGACCTGTTGAAAGTCTAATCTCCTGGTCAGCCTCATATTGACTGCCAGTTCACACCACTACTGCAGAAGAACTGCACGTAGGCACCTCTCACACTGGTGGGACCAGAGCCAAAATGGAGGGAGGAAAAAACTCATGCTGGTAGCTTTGATAAAGTATCAGTTTCTTTACATCATCTAAACAACCATGTGTTCTGAATGCATCAGCAATGTCTGGAGATAGTAAAGAATGCAACTGTATACAAACTTTCCAAGACCTAAACTAGCGTAGGTTCCAAATAAGGAACAGCCATTTTGGATCTTCTTTGTGGAACGGTTTCTTAATTTGCTCTTGTGCTCCTGTATGGACTTGCGGGCATTATATCCATCAGGTTTATCAAGGTTTTTGATTTCAAAAGAATTGGAGGGACTGTTTCGGCACTATTTTCAGGTTGGCTTGGTGTCCCTCTGGAACGGAGCCAGTCTCTGCTTTAGTGTCCAAGTTCAACAATCTCAGATACAAGACAGTGGTGCTAATTAATCTATAGCTACCAAAGCATGTCAGTATTTGCATTATGCAATTGCAGGGGGAGACGAGGCACTCTTTTTCATTGGGCACCAGAGGACTTCTTCAGTTTACATATTTGGGAGAATTGTCCTCCATGTCACATGCCTATCCAATGCCAGGACTGGGTTTTATCTTAACTTTAGATCTGGGAAGTTATCATCCGATCTGAAAACAGACATTTTATACTTCTCCAGTGCACAGACGGAGATTACATCTGATTCAGGACCCTTTTTCTAAAAAGCATCAACGAACAGAAGAGTAACTTACAAAAATAATTCAGTTGTTGCAAGAAAAGTACACTTTTAAATTTTTTATTTTTTGCTTCTATGGACAGTGGTTTGAAGTACTTAAGTAAAAATACTTTAAAGTACTACTTAAGTAGTTTTTTTGGGTATCTGTACTTTACTCTACTACTTATATTTTTGCCTACTTGCCATCGTTGTAAATAAGAATTTGTTCTTAATGAACTGATTTGCCTAGTTAAATAACGTTTTTTTTTAAATATTTTAAAATACAGTGGTACTCTATTGAACCATATACTCAACTTCACAAATACTGTATTTTTTCTTTCTATTCATCTTTCGATCTGAAACACCAGTTACTTTCATTAAGACAGTATGGGATGAAGTCTCAAAAAGGTCTTTATATGCTAATAAAATAAAGTTTATCAACATTTTATGAAATGATGAGAGTGTGGTAAGAGTACCCTTTTCTGATGTATGGGGTTTAGAATATAAGAATATAATTGAATAAAACAATGTTTACGGCAATCACCAACGGGATATATTTCCTATAGGAAGTGACACGACTGCATAACATAGGCTACCTATGTTAAAACAGATGACATTCACCCCAAGCCGATTCATATCATTTCTAGATTGACACAGTTATGACATATAGACAATTGTGGAAAAAGTACTCAATTGTCATACTTGAGTAAAAGTAAAGATACCTTAATAGAAAATCATTCAAGTAAAAGTGAAAGTCACTCAGTAAAATACTACTTGAGTAAAAGTCTAAAACTATTTGGTTTTATATATACTTAAGTATCAAAACTAAATGTAATTGCTAAAATATATATGCTTGAGTATCAAAAGTAAAAGTATAAATAATTTCAAATTTCTTATATTAAGCAAACCAGATGGAACAATTTTTATGACATTTTTTATTTACAGATAGCCAGGGGCGCACTCCAACACGCATACATAATTTACAAACAAAGCATTTGTATTTAGTGAGTCCCTTATGTATGTAAGTAAAAAGTATATTTTCTTTAGTAATTAGAAGTATTTTATTTTTATATATATATTTTTAAAATGTAACCTTTATTTAACCAAATAGGCCAGTTGAGAACAAGTTCTCATTTACAACTGCGACCTGGCCAAGATAAAGCAAAGCAGTATGACACAAAAAACAAAACATAGTTACACATGGAATAAACAAACGTACAGTCAATAACCCAATAGAAAAAGTCTATAGTGTGTGCAAATGGTGTGAGGAGGTAAGGCAATAAATAGGGCATAGTAGTGAAGTAATTACAATTTATCAAATTTAACACTGGAGTGATAGATGTGCAGATGATAATGTGCAAGTAGAAATACTGGTGTGCAAAAAAGTAAATAAAAACAATATGGGGATGAGGTAGGTAGATTGGATGGGCTATTTACAGATGGGCTGTGTACAGCTGCAGCGATCGGTAAGCTGCTCAGATAGCTGATGCTTAAAGTTAGTGAGGGAGATATAAGTCTCCAACTTCTGTGATTTCTGCAATTTGTTCCAGTCATTTGCAGCACAGAACTGGAAGGAAAGGTGGCCAAAGAAGGTGTTGGCTTTGGGTATGACCAGTGAGATATAGCTGCTGGAGCGCGTGCTACAGGTGAGTGTTGTTATGGTGACCAGTGAGCTGAGATAAGGCGGAGCTTTACCTAGCAAAGACTAATAGATGACCTGGAGCCAGTGGGTCTGGCGACGAATATGTAGCGAGGGCCAGCCGACGAGAGTCTACAGGTCGCAGTGGTGGGTGGTATATGGGGCTTTGGTGACAAAACGGATGGCACTGTGATAGACTGCATCCAGTTTGCTGAGTAGAGTGTTGGAGGCTATTTTGTAAATGACATTGCCAAAGTCGAGGATCGGTAGGATGGTCAGTTTTACGAGGGTATGTTTGGCAGCGTGAGTGAAGGAGGCTTTGTTGCGAAATAGGAATCCGATTCTAGATTTAATTTTGGATTGGAGATGTTTAATATGAGTCTGGAAGGAGAGTTTACAGTCTAGCCAGACACAAGTCAGAACCGTCCAGAGTAGTGATGCTAGTCAGGCGGGCTGGTGCGGGCAGCGATCGGTTGAAAAGCATGCATTTCGTTTTACTAGCATTTAAGAGTAGTTGGAGGCCACGGCTGGAGTGAAGTATGGCATTGAAGCTCATTTGTTAATACAGTGTCCAAAGAAGAGCCAGATGTATACAGAATGGTGTCGTCTGTGTAGAGGTGGATCAGAGAATCACCCGCAGCAAGAGTGACAAGACAATTTCCCGCAGCGATGAGTATGAGTCATAATACCCATAAAACCTAGCAGTCAAACAGGGAAATGGTTCCAATCATTTTTACACCCTTCATTTTTTTCCATAGGGTGTTTAAGAAACACTTAAAATGAGGTCTGGGTTTCGTGTAGGCTTACCTTGGCTTGACGTTTTGATAACTGTGTAAATCTCTCTAGGACAAGGTGACTTTTATCAATATATTGGCCTGTATTTACCCCCCAAAAATGAAATGCTAATTAGCTGCTAATGTGGATATCATAAAGAGCTAGAAATGCCATGCGGATCTGGATGAGATTACCAAATCGAGGCAAAAGTTAATCCAGACATTCTTACCATCTAATGTTGGCTAAATGTAGCAATGAATACATTTGCTGCATTTCTTTAAATTGACACTTCTGTGAACTGTCTTGTGCAAGTTTTACATTGACACAATACTTGTTGGCAAAGGTGTCAGCTAGAGAATACGTGCAGGAGCTTGCAGGGATTTGTAGTTTTGCATGATGTCTACTTTGACGCTAATTACCATTTTTGAGAGAAAATAGAGATGAATATATTGATAAAAGTCAGCTTGTCCTAGAGAGATATACACGGTTATTAAAACGTTGCGCCAGGGTAAGCCTACATGAAATACAGCTTTTATTTTACGTGTTTCTAAAATCACCTATCGAAAAAATGAATGGTGTAAAAATGATTGGAACCATTTCCCTGTGACCGCTAGGTTTCATGGGTATTATGACACCTCGACTGTGGGGCTCTATGGGAACGTCACACAGTTTTTCACAGGCACCATCAGGTTGAATGCTATAGGATTTCACAGTGGTTGGTTTTCAACTTTTGGCTCCACTTTTGCTTATGCGTCCCTGACATCCATTTCCTGGCACTTGCATTTGTTTAGAGTTGTGTCACTCACAACGCAGCGGCAACAATCACCTGACCCTACTACACTCAAATCACATGGTTTTCTCTGACTCGCATGATTCATGATGCCAACGGCTGATGTCACTACCTATCATGTTTAGATGCTGAAGATCTCTGAGATATGGCAGTGCTATGATACCTGTGGAGGGCACTGATGTTGTGATAAAATAGCTGTAAACTATTTTTATATGTGCGTCACTGAGAACTTGGAGACCATTATCAGCTTTAATGCCAAGACATGATTAATGATGATGATGATCTTGTTATTCGCTAATTACCTGTTGAGGGATTAGGACATTCTAGTGTTCGAACGACAGAGACATTTCCAATGAAATTATTTTGCAAATACAGTGCCTTGCGAAAGTATTCGGCCCCCTTGAACTTTGCGACCTTTTGCCACATTTCAGGCTTCAAACATAAAGATATAAAACTGTATGTTTTTGTGAAGAATCAACAACATGTGGGACACAATCATGAAGTGGAACGACATTTATTGGATATTTCAAACTTTTTTAACAAATCAAAAACTGAAAAATTAAATAATAAATATTCCCTTCTTATGCACCAAACTTTCCATTGCAAGCCTCGAGGCAGACGTCTAAGTGTCCTCTCTTGGACGAATGGCAGTTCCAGGTGAGTAGCTGTCTATAAGGACGTCTCTCACAGCAGCATCCTTTACATTCCTCCTCATCACTTTGTCCTTTAGCCTTGACAGGTCATTGAGGACAGTGGAGGCCCCTTACCACTGCCTCTATGTATCATTGTCAATATCATTTTTGCTGTCCATTTATTAGATGGAAAGTGTGAATTAATTTAGGCAGATGTCTTATCAGTATGTGCTAATTTTATGAGATTAGTCTTCTTCATCCAACTAGCTCCAATATGTTCATGCCTTGTACCGTATGGCTCTCTTTTCTGTTGGTAAAATAGTACCATTCATTCATACCTATCAATACACACTGAGGCAGGTCTCTAAGGTAAATAATTGACACATCGAAGCTACACCACCCTACCACCCACATGCAAGTTAGCGTACAGACTCATCCCTGTGCAACCCCTGTTTGCCCTGTTAGTGTTGGGTGTCAGCCATAAGGGGGTTGAAGGGTGATGAGAGGGGCGTCGCGGCGCTTGCTCATGAGCTCATGAGGTGCCGCTGATATGGGGATTACCCCATGGCGCTGATCCATCCCTTCCAGCTCTCTCTCTCTCTCTCTCTCTCTCTGCGTTCTCTGGTGGTGCATCATCATCATCGTCTTCGCTCGTGGTGCCCTTCCGCCCCGCCAAGCTACACAGACACCCTTTCACCACCTTCATCGGGATTAAATTAGAGATCAAGTAGATGCATTTGCAACTTGCTCTCCGTGCCCGAACTCTTGTGTGTACATGCCCTGGGGGCGAAACGGTGCTCACTGTTAAGAAGCAGACTATTTGTTTTCCTTTTCTTTTGATTTGTGTTTTGCTCTCGGTATGTTGACTTTAGGCTCATGCTTTAAAGCTAGACAACTTTAAATCAAAGATTTCTTACATTGAATCGGAAAGACAGGAAAATGTTTAAGTACTAACTTACACAGCACACAGTGGAGACCCAATGAATAAAATGGGTGATATGACAACAAGCCTTACGCAAACCAGGAAGCAAACCATTTCCATTGCGAATGTAGGAAATCGTATTGTGCCTGGATGGTTACCTATTCCTTGACGTCAGGCTATTGCATTGTGTTCCAGTTTTTTTCTTTAAACACACAACTGATTTCCCCCAGCTATTGTGGCCTACACACAGATGTTCCCAGTGTTGCGTGTCTGCGGATGACACTGGCGAGTTGTAATGTTTTTATCTTCCACAAAGACAAACGAAATGCCTCATACAAAAGGCAGCTGAGAGGGCAAACAAACTGGTTGCTTCAAACACAGCTTGCACTCTCTCTCTCTCTCTCTCTCTCTCTTGGTCCCCGTCAAATCCATTAGCACTTCATTTTAGCACACAGACATAACATAATGTGCTCTGCTGCTCTCTACATGAACCAGGAAACAATGATTAACATGGATGAATGGGGGTGTGGAGGGGGGTGGTACAAGAGCAGGTTAACCTGAAAGAAAATAAGGGTGTCCAAGCACAAGCATGACACACACACATATATATTCAAGCATGACACACACACACACACACACATATTCAAGCATGACACACATACGTACACACACCTGCTTGTCTTCTCGTTTTACACCAGGTATATCTCATACCTGCTGACTTGGCTGGGGTTCATCTCTTTTGGAGGGTCAGGCAAGAATCAACACCCCCCACCCGGCAACAGGAGGACCAGTGGGGGCAACCCTTGCCCAACCAGCCAGCCTAATCCAGTTACAGTGATTTAGCGTTCACAAGGAGCTTATAGGCTGTTATGAGGAAGGGGGTCCAGTAGTAACATGTCACTGTTTGGTTTGTGGATCTGGAGGGGTTCACAAGGTACAATGATGACACCTGTGGATAACCTGGTCCCAGAACTGTTTGTGCTGTTTAGACAACTTCTATGGTTGTTGTTATGCTAAACTGGACCAGGCTAACTTGTGGATGCCCCGACAACCTACTTACAGTTAAAATCGGAAGTTTACATACACTTAGGTTGGAGTCATTAGAACTCATTTTTCAACTACTATTCAACCACACAAATGTATTGTTAACAAACTATAGTTTTGGCAAGTTGGTTAGGACATCTACTTTGTGCATGACACAAGTCATTTTGCCAACAATTGTTTACAGACAGATTATTTCACCTACAATTCACTGTATCACAATTCCATTGGGTCAGAAGTTTACATACACTAATTTGACTGTGCCTTAAAACAGCTTGGAAAATTACAAAAAATTATGTAATGGCCTTAGAAGCTTCTGATAGGCTAATTGACATCATTTGAGTCAATTGGAGGTGTACCTGTGGATGCATTTCAAGGCCTACCTTCAAACTCAGTGCCTCTTTGCTTGACATCATGGGAAAATCAAAAGAAATCAGCCAAGACCTCAGTACAACAATTGTAAACCTCCACAAGTCTGGTTCATCCTTGGGAGCAATTTCCAAATGCCTGAAGGTAACACGTTCATCTGTATAAACAACAGTATGCAAGTATAAACACCATGGGACCACGCAGCCGTCATATCGCTCAGGAAGGAGACACATTCTGTCTCCTAGAGAGGAATGTACTTTGGTACGAAAAGTGCAAATCAATCCCAGAACAACAGCAAAGGACCTTGTGAAGATGCTGGAGGAAACAGGTACACAAGTATCTATATCCATAGTAAAAACAAGTCCTATATCAACATAACCTGAAAGTCCGCTCAGCAAGGAAGAAGCCATTGCTCCAAAACCGCCATAAAAAAGCCAGACTACGGTTTGCAACTGCACATGGGGACGAAGATCATACTTTTTGGAGAAATGTCCTCTGGTTTGATGAAACAAAAATAGAACTGTTTGGACATAATGACCATCATTATGTTTGGAGGATAAAGGCGGAGGCTTGTAAGCTGAAGAACACCATCCCAACCGTGAAGCACGGGGGTGGCAGCATCATGTTGTGGGGGTGCTTTGCTGCAGGAGGGACTGATGCACTTCAAAAAATAGATGGTATAATGAGGTAGGAAAATGATGTGGATATTTTGAAGCAACATCTCAAGACATCAGTCAGGAAGTGGTCTTTGCTTGGTCGCAAATGGGTCTTCCAAATGGACAATGACCCCAAGCATACTTCCAAAGTTGTGGCAAAATGGCTTAAGGTCAACAAAGTCAAGGTTTTGGGGTGGTTATCACAAAGTCCTGACCTCAAACCTATAGAAAATCTGTGGGCAGAACTGCATGTGCATGTGTGAGCAAGGAGGCCTAGAAACCTGACTCAGTTACACCAGCTCTGTCAGGAGGAATGGGCCAAAATTCACCCCTTATTGTATGAAGCTTGTGGAAGGCTACCCGAAACATTTGACCCAAGTTAAACAAGTTAAAGGCAATGCTACCAAATACTAATTGAGTTTATGTAAACTTCTGACCCATTGGTAATGTGATGAAAGAAATAAAAGCTGAAATAAATCATTCTCTCTACAATTATTCTGACATTTCACATTCTTAAAATAAAGTTAAAACAGGGAATTTGTACTGGGATTAAATGTCAGGAATTGTGAAAAACTGAGTTTAAATGTATTTGGCCAAGATGTATATAAACTTCTGACTTCAACTGTATCTATATAAGAGGAGTTGGCATCGACGCTTTTAACTTTTCACATTTCATAAATTAGTTATGTTTTCCACTACTTTTGGTGGCGTTGTATCCTTGATCTGTGTCCTTGCAGCCACTTCATTTTGTTTCGTTGTGATAACATGACATACATAACACTGATGGCCAACGCTCAGTTTCCCAACCTTCGTGATGATGAATCTGATGCATGTAGATACAGTAAATAGCATGGCTGTTGGCAGGGAGGACAGAGGCACACGCACACACTCATGCGCGTGTGTACACACACACACGAAGGTCAATGTGATGAAATAGTAACAAGCTGTTCAGATCACACCGATAGAGAGGAAAAATGTGTCAGGACGTGAAAGAGAAATGATAGTGTTTATTCTCCCGGCGCCTTTGTGAGGAGACAGGCTGGACTGGGGGGGGCCACACCCTTCTTCTGTCTCAGTAGGCACTGTGGGAGTTTCTCCAGTTGTGTGACATCCTGTCCATGTCCTCAGCGTCTGCACCTGTCCTGTCTGTCCCCAGACAGTACCGTAGTCATCATCAGTCTCTGTCGACCTCGATAATAATATTTAACATAACATTACATAGGTATATGGGGGTTTAGGCCTGGTTTGCATTCACTTTGTACTTTCACAAATGTATTTGTAATAAACACAATAAATACAACAATTTGATTAATTTTGATTTAGAAGGAATCATAAAGAGTATGCACACCCCAAATAAATTCTGAAAGGCTTGAAGTAGCTTTTCCAAACAGTGTTCTGTTAGCCATGCTTGGTGTTGTGGCCTGCTGCCTTTGTCTCGGCCAATGCTTGACTTGGGCAGGAGCTCACCGGAGCTGAATACCGGCACACCTCACATGTTCTACTGCTTGAGCTCCTGTTCCTTTTATAGAATATCATCTCAAAAGTATTGTGGAGATCCTGTCCCTAAATATAAATAGTACCGACACCTATTCCAGTCCTCTATGGTCTAGGCCATAGAGGACATACTATTAACAGTGGAGGTCACTTTGTGGTTTTACGTTATTCCTGTACTCTAACTGCTAATGCAGTAGAAGGGTTATTTTTGTTTTTTCAGATATTATCCATCAAGTTATGCTGTTTAAATATACCACAAACTTATGGACCTGACAGTTCTAGTTTTAAACATTCACTGTATGAGTGTGAATGTGGTTCTCATAAGTATGACAATTCTTTCCTTGTTGTAATATAGGTTGCGAGACAGGGTAACATTCAGTCTACATTTTTACAAACCGCACAAAAAGTCAAGAGCAGTTTCTTAGTCTGTATTTTCTCACCTTCCATTCACAGCAGAGGAAGTCTTTCTGGTTCAGTTGAGAAGAATGAAGTTGGCTTACTCAAAGTTTATCTTGACGCAAGACAAGTGTGGGGTTGTTTTCTGTCATAACTTGTCTGTAGTTCACCGTGGCTGAATTTATTGAGTGCTTAAATATGTGAAGAGTTTATTTCCAAAACTCTATATCCACCAATTTTTCACATTTGTGTTATTTCATCAGAAATGATTGCCAATGGATACCTTCATGTGTGTGTAAAATATTACTGTTCTCAGATGTTTTATTTTGTCGATTTTATGAATGTGTTTTTTTGCAAAACGCTATATATCCATTGTTTAGCTGGATTGGAATGTTCATATCCTGTATATTTGACTGTGATGTGGTTGTCTCACAAAGCTATCTTAAGGTGGATTGCACTAACTGTAAGTCGCTCTGGATAAGAGCATCTGCTAAATTACTTAAATGTCAAATTTTAAAGTTTTACATACAGATCTCATATTACTGAATTTAATTATTATTATTTTATTATCTTATTTATATTGATGTCACAAATGTATAATTTGTACAGTTCTTTATAAAAAATGTAGTTATTTGTTACATTTGACTGTAAAACCTAGCAGTGCTACTTATTTCTCTGAGAGGCAGATATACAGCATTTTGCAAAAAAAAAATGGTTGATTATTTGTGTCTCTGGAATTAAACCATCAAGTGATAGATTTGAAACAAATACGTCTGTCATTGAACATGCCATAATGAGAGTTAAAAAAACAGATATTTTTCATAATTTCTTTAAACAATAAAAGCTAATTTACCAACGTTTATGAAACTGGATATATAGCATTTTGGAATGAAACCCTTCATGTGTTGGTTGTAGGTGCAGCAGCAGTCTAGGTCTAATGTCTGCAACATATTCTGGTAAAACATTTAATCATCCCTCTAAACTCATGATAAGGATCGGATGACTGATCGCTGACCCCGAGACAGTACACAAGTGAAATGAAGCAGAACAGACGTTCTTGATGCTCGGATACAGGAAAGTGTTTGGTCACGTCTCAACCAAAAAGGATTTTCAGAGTCATTAGGTCATTGATGGATTTTTTCAAGCATTGTATTCTCAATGTCAATTGTACTGTAAATTCAGCACTTGTATAATATGAAACTCATTCATTGGATGTACAAGTTTGTTATAGGATTCAGATTTTGAAATCATAGTTACAGTACATAAGGCGCATACATATGTAGGATCTTAATTTGAGCCAGTTTGCTACATCAGGAAAATAATCCTGCAGCAACAGGAAATGTGAATTATTATGTGGATTATAAATAGACATTTTTTGTAGGGGTTAATGCATTTTTCGTGAAGGAAATTCAAGTCATACATTTGTGGAAGTGACAAACTTCAGAAGCCTTTTTAAACCGCAAATGCACAGCAATATTACATATATTGCAGGAAGGTTCTCCTGCAACCGGGGGATCAAATTAAGATCCTACATCTGTACATAGCACATATGTGCATAGAGCCCTATTTCATACGCTGTTAACCACTGTATGAAAGAATATTTGAACTAATGCATAACATTTAATTTGTTCCTAGAACCAGGTTGAGTTTTTGATTGACATATCCAGGTCCCATAGTCTTTTGTCAGTATGATACTGGTCAACGATCTTAGTCTGCCAGTCATCATATTTGCTATGTATCCCATACTTAAATTTATACATCATTGGTTAGCTACATGTACTAATCAAACACTGTGTTGATGCAAATCACTGGTTTACGCTGATACAATCTGGGACCATATTCATACGTTTGACTGTTTATCGCTAATGCTAAATTAGTAAACACAGGAAATGTAACTTCATGGGGATTAGAGATTAGTTCAGTCATTTGGAAATGAGGGCCGTGTTTATGTTCTGAGACATGAGGAAAGCCATTATTTAGACACCTCAGGGTGTTACTGTAAATGCTCTATGCTCTAAATACTCAGTGCTGCCTCATAGAATACCCTATGCAGGCATTGTCACTGTTAGCTAGTGCCCAACCACCTTGTCTGGTAGCAGTTTATAAGAAAAGTGATGTAAAGAGGGCCAGTAAATTAGTTGACAAACTGTTATGATTGGTAGCTTTAGCCCCATGCCATGTATTATGGTAACTAATACAAAGCCACAAATAGGTTGGCTAAAATAAAAACTACTATTTAACCTTACCTGGGAAAATGGGCTCCTTTTTGATGGTATTTCCTTCTGGAATCTTTTTTCAGGGCTCGGCAGGATCTTTGGCCCAAGTCATTGGTTTACAGACAAACAACCGATCCTTACTCTGCACAGGCCATATTTTCCCCACATCCGTCTGCTCTTACCTTACCTGTGAAAATAGGCCCCATTTTGAAGCCCTTCCCTTCTCTAGTCTATTTTGAGTTAGCTCCTGGTGCCTGTTTGAGAACATTGGCTCAAGTCATTGGTTTACAGACAAACAGATCCTGACTCTGCCCAGATCCCAAGAATAGATGGTGATGATACCAGTTGGACATCTTCCTCTGGCAGTTTATACTATAAATGATAGCTTTACATTCTGGGTCCTCTCGTTAAGACCCGATAATGGAGGGGGGGTCAGAATTATTAAGAATTCTTTTTCCATACTTACACAGTCATTGACATGGACGTCCAAATTCTCCTTTGACACTTTTGAGTGTGAGGTCTCGGCATACCTTCAGAAATCCATCCACATGACCCTATACGAGATCCATGAACAAATCTTTCACTGTTGGGCTACTTTGTTACAGTTAGATGGAGATTTAAACTCTCTCTGCCATTATTCAGCCAATAAAAACAAATTGACACATGGATTTTACAGATACCTGTACCGCATTTCTCTCTAGGCCTCTTTGGACTCATCCGTCAGGGCATTTATATTCCGACAGGTGTGGGGGGGAGGAGAATACGTACAATCCTCGGTACTGCAGGTGCTAATCTTTCCCCGTGCTGGAAGGCTCAGTTGGGGTTCAGGGGAGCTGTGAGAGGGGGAGATCTGAGGCCGCGGCTGGTTTACTCCCAGCCCCGATGGAGCAAACCGAGCATGGCCGTCTGCTTTGTCCTTAATCAAACATATTTTTCCTCCATCGCCTTGCCTTCAAGGGGCTCTCAGCTCTCTGGAAGACTTAATGGTTCCATCAAAATCTTTGGCAAAGGTAGAGGAGAGATCCGGGAGAGTTTGATAGATGCGTTCATACTGGATGAAGGGAGGGGGACTTGAGTTGAATCTGTCAGACAACCGAAACAGGGAATTCATTGTGATAACTACAAAAAAAGATGCTATCTAGAATATTAAAGGGTTCTTCGGCTGTCCCCATATGAGAACCCTTTGAAGAACCCTTGGTTGGTTCCAGGTAGAACCCGTTTAGTTCTGGTGTGATCATATAGTCCCAATACATTATCACTGCATATTGGCTTTACTTTAATTGACCTGCCAATGCATTGTTGTTCAGACCATTTTTTTGAGGTAGGCTATATGATCACACTAGTAATATATCAGTTGTGTATTACTTATGAGGCACAGCTGAGTGAGCTTACTTTTAAATCATTTGCTTTTTATTTTACTGGGCTGATGGTGCCTGCATCTAATGGTCAGTCTCAGCAGAGGGAGAGAGCAGCAGACTGAGGGTCCACCTTTTAACATCCCTCCGCTCTCCCTTTCCTCCTCTGACACTGACCAAAAAGAGACACCGTCTTCCAGCTGATGGAGAAACTAGTCGCACTGCATTATTTCTGCCTCATGGACAAATTCCTGTTGTTTCTCCTATGAACAGAGAAAGTTAAATATTCCTCAATATTAAAAAAGACCCAAGAGGCTAATAATAACAACGCAAGCTTATAGATACACTTTCAAACTCATTCATTACAGCTGCAGTGCTGGTTGTAAGCGTGACTGTCAGTAGGGAGAACGCACATTTTGTGTGTTGACAGTGCTGAGTAAGAACTTATAAAAACTCACTCATAAAAACTGCAGATCTTTGCTGTATTCGTTGACAAGTCTCCCTCTAGTCATGGTTTTAAAAGTTTTGAAATCTCACAGTATCAACTTTGCTGTAGCTTTCTTTTAAGCCTGATACGTTACTGCAAACACGGGAATCTGAGCCATCTGATTGGCCAGCGATAGGCCTATAGCAGTGGCAGTTGGTGCCATTTAAGATGAGGGAGGATTACTTTTTTTATGGACATGGTCTTATTTTTATTACAGCATATTGGATGACTGTAATTCATATTCTATTCACCCAGCTCAATGAAACATAGACATAGGTTTAGGCAACTGCATGACACTCACATTTTCCCTATACCAGGTGACAACCTAGCCTATGAATGAAAGTTTACAACATAGGTGCACAGGTAGATAACATTTTGAGTAATCAAGGTGACAGACAGTGACACATTCAATACCGCCTTGCACACTCTTGCATGCATTCTAGCTGATCTAGGGTGTAATCATTAGTCCAACAGTTGCAAACTAGAGTTTCTATTGGACAAATTCAGTTATGTTTATCCCTGTTTCATTCCATTTGCTTCTGTTTAAGATATATTTTTCAGCAGATTTGGCGGAAAGAATACACCTTGATCACACACTTCACTTTCATAGCAGCCACATAAAAACAGCTTGATCACTTTTCTCGTTATAAATATACAGTGCCTTGCGAAAGTATTCGGCCCCCTTGAACTTTGCGACCTTTTGCCACATTTCAGGCTTCAAACATAAAGATATAAAACTGTATTTTTTTGTGAAGAATCAACAACAAGTGGGACACAATCATGAAGTGGAACAACATTTATTGGATATTTCAAACTTTTTTAACAAATCAAAAACTGAAAAATTGGGCGTGCAAAATTATTCAGCCCCTTTACTTTCAGTGCAGCAAACTCTCTCCAGAAGTTCAGTGAGGATCTCTGAATGATCCAATGTTGACCTAAATGACTAATGATGATAAATACAATCCACCTGTGCGTAATCAAGTCTCCGTATAAATGCACCTGCACTGTGATAGTCTCAGAGGTCCGTTAAAAGCGCAGAGAGCATCATGAAGAACAAGGAACACACCAGGCAGGTCCAAGATACTGTTGTGAAGAAGTTTAAAGCCGGATTTGGATACAAAAAGATTTACCAAGCTTTAAACATCCCAAGGAGCACTGTGCAAGCGATAATATTGAAATGGAAGGAGTATCAGACCACTGCAAATCTACCAAGACCTGGCCGTCCCTCTAAACTTTCAGCTCATACAAGGAGAAGACTGATCAGAGATGCAGCCAAGAGGCCCATGATCACTCTGGATGAACTGCAGAGATCTACAGCTGAGGTGGGAGACTATGTCCATAGGACAACAATCAGTCGTATATTGCACAAATCTGGCCTTTATGGAAGAGTGGCAAGAAGAAAGCCATTTCTTAAAGATATCCATAAAAAGTGTCGTTTAAAGTTTGCCACAAGTCACCTGGGAGACACACCAAACATGTGGAAGAAGGTGCTCTGGTCAGATGAAACCAAAATTGAACTTTTTGGCAACAATGCAAAACGTTATGTTTGGCGTAAAAGCAACACAGCTCATCACCCTGAACACACCATCCCCACTGTCAAACATGGTGATTGCAGCATCATGGTTTGGGCCTGCTTTTCTTCAGCAGGGACAGGGAAGATGGTTAAAATTGATGGGAAGATGGATGGAGCCAAATACAGGACCATTCTGGAAGAAAACCTGATGGAGTCTGCAAAAGACCTGAGACTGGGACGGAGATTTGTCTTCCAACAAGACAATGATCCAAAACATAAAGCAAAATCTACAATGGAATGGTTCAAAAATAAACATATCCAGGTGTTAGAATGGCCAAGTCAAAGTCCAGACCTGAATCCAATCGAGAATCTGTGGAAAGAACTGAAAACTGCTGTTCACAAATGCTCTCCATCCAACCTCACTGAGCTCGAGCTGTTTTGCAAGGAGGAATGGGAAAAAATGTCAGTCTCTCGATGTGCAAAACTGATAGAGACATACCCCAAGCGACTTACAGCTGTAATCGCAGCAAAAGGTGGCGCTACAAAGTATTAACTTAAGGGGGCTGAATAATTTTGCACGCCCAATTTTTCAGTTTTTGAGTTGTTAAAAAAGTTTGAAATATCCAATAAATGTTGTTCCACTTCATGATTGTGTCCCACTTGTTGTTGATTCTTCACAAAAAAATACAGTTTTATATCTTTATGTTTGAAGCCTGAAATGTGGCAAAAGGTCGCAAAGTTCAAGGGAGCCGAATACTTTCGCAAGGCACTGTAATTCTTTCTAACAACTATCTACGCGATTTCATCCTCATCTTTTTCCTTCGCTTGTGGACTGCAGTGGACACAACACATCAACTGTCTGTGGCCAGGCTAAAAGCATTTCCAAGCCAAACCTTCATATCATGACGCTAACCGCTACACACAGCCTACATCGTTGTCACGTCATAGTCAACATAGCTACTAGAACCAATGCATTAGTAAGCCTGCTACAATCATGCAGTACAGTGTACAGTCAGAAAGCAGTTTAGCAGTTACATCGGCGGGGCCCGGTGGCAATAAATGAATAAAACCAAAAGCTTACCTTGGAAGAGTTCCAGTGTTGGATAGCCATAGCCAGCTAGCTACAATTAGCATCCTTCTCTGTTTGAACCGAGTGTAGGGTAAATTAGCTAGCTGCATTCGCCAGCTAATTTAAAGTGAAAATTAAACAAAAAATATACACTGCTCAAAACAATAAAGGGAACACGAAAATAACACATCCTAGATCTGAATGAATGAAATATTCTTATTAAATACTTTTTTCTTTACATAGTTGAATGTGCTGACAACAAAATCACACAAAAATTATCAATGGAAATCAAATTGATCAACCCATGGAGGTCTGGATTTGGAGTCACACTCAAAATTAAAGTGGAAAACCACACTACAGGCTGATCCAACTTTGATGTAATGTCCTTAAAACAAGTCAAAATGAGGCTCAGTAGTGTGTGTGGCCTCCACGTGCCTGTATGACCTCCCTACAATGCCTGGGCATGCTCCTGATGAGGTGACGAAGGGTCTCCTGAGGGATCTCCTCCCAGACCTGGACTAAAGCATCCGCCAACTCCTGGACCGTCTGTGGTGTAACGTGGCGTTGGTAGATAGAGCGAGACATGATGTCCCAGATGTGCTCAACTGGATTCAGGTCTGGGGAACGGGCGGGCCAGTCCATAGCATCAATGCCTTCCTCTTGCAGGAACTGCTGACACACTCCAGCCACATGAGGTCTAGCATTGTCTTGCATTAGGAGGCCAGTGGCGAATTTGCCAATCTTGGTGTTCTCTGGCAAATGCCAAACGTCCTGCATGGTGTTAGACTGTAAGCACAACCCCCACCTGTGGACGTTGGGTCCTCATACCACCCTCATGGAGTCTGTTTCTGACCGTTTGAACAGACACATGCACATTTGTGGCCTGCTGGAGGTCATTTTGCAGGGCTCTGGCAGTGCTCCTCCTGCTCCTCCTTGCACAAAGGCGGAGGTAGCGGTCCTGCTGCTGGGTTGTTGCCATCCTACGGCCTCCTCCACGTCTCCTGATGTACTGGCCTGTCTCCTGGTAGCGCCTCCATGCTCTGGACACTACGCTGACAGACACAGCAAACCTTCTTGCCACAGCTCGCATTGATGTGCCATCCTGGATGAGCTGCACTACCTGAGCCACTTGTGTGGGTTGTAGACTCCGTCTCGTGCTACCACTAGAGTGAAAGCACCGCCAGCTTTCAAAAGTGACCAAAACATCAGCCAGGAAGCTTAGGAACTGAGAAGTGGTCTGTGGTCACCACCTGCAGAACCCCTCCTTTATTGGGGGTGTCTTACTAATGGCCTATAATTTCCACCTGTTGTCTATTCCATTTGCACAACAGCATGTGAAATGTATTGTCAATCAGTGTTGCTTCCTAAGTGGACAGTTTGATTTCACAAAGTGTGATTGACTTGGAGTTACATTGTGTTGTTTAAGTGTTCCCTTTAGAGCAGTGTATATATAGCTAGCTCTCTCTCACTTCTCCTTAATTTTGGAACAAACTGATTTGTTCAAAAACTGTTAAACTATTTTCTTTCTCTCTTTGAGTCAACTACTCACCACATTTTATACACTGCAGTGCTAGCTAGCTGTAGCTTATACTTTCAGTACTATATTCATTCTCTGATCCTTTGATTGGGTGGACAACATGTCAGTTCACGCTGCAAGAGCTCTGACAGGTTGGAAGACGTCCTCCGGAAGTTGTCATAATTACTGTATAAGTCTATGGAAGGGGGTGAGAACCATGAGCCTCCTAGGATTTGTATTGAAATCAATGTACCCAGAGGAGGACAGAAGCTAGTTGTCCTCCGCCTATACCATGGTGCTATGCTACAGAGTTCTGCTGAGGCTACTGTAGACCTTCATTGCAAAATGTTTTACTCAATTATTTGATTTTGTGTATATATTATGTATAGTTTTATCTACAAAGGACAACTTTAATGTTTCACAGTTGTTTTATTTGATTAAATTCACTGAGGAGCCTCCACTGGCCTATAGTGCACTTGAATTGCTCTCTGGGCCCGCCAGGAAGGGAGAGTTTGTACCTTCAGACACATGAAATGGTTCAAAATGGGAACATTTCACCTACCCGGCACGCAGGGCTGCTGAATCGGATGTGCCTACCGCACGAGAAAAAAAAAATAGGAACGCAAGGCTTTATCGTTGGGCTTTTTATTGAAATCTTTGGCGATCGACTAGGAATGCCTTGGAGATCGACCAATCAATTGCTATCAACCTGTTGGTGACCCCTGTCCTATGGGGACGAAGAACCCATTTGGAAACCTAGTCTAAGAGTGTACTGTGTTCCATCCACATTTTAGATATTACTCAAAAACTGATATAGCTTATATTGTAGTGACAGTCATTCAAGTGACAATACAATATGTTGTATCCATTTCCCATTGACCATTTAAACCCCTTTTGGGGGGCCCTAGTGGAGATGTTAAATACTGGCAGGTACATCGGACATGCTCTGCACTCTTACAAATTACACAACACTTAAGCTGCCAGACTGGGCTGTCTGCTGTCAACAGCAGTTATTGATATTACAGTCCAATGCGGCAGATGAAGGTTTAAAGGGAAACAATAGGCACAGGTTTTGTTTTTGCAGGCGTTGTGGTGACATGGACTCTAGCGCTCAGCGCCCTTTAGAATCGGTTTCAGTTGATTTATGTTAATGATACATGGCCGCCGCATTCAGCAAAGCACCTGCATTCCAGCAGCCTTTCAGGCAGAGATATCAAGGCCTGGTATAAAGAATAACCTGTCCCTAACCATCTATTCTTAACAATTATGTGACATCTTCAGACTGGCATGCCTGAGATTCTTGCTTCGGTTCACGGCTAAGGGCAAAACAACAGAATCCATCAGGTGCGACAGCTTCCTAGGCTAGCAGACTTACAGTATGTGTCTGAAGACCAGATGTGTGAACCGTGGCATGATTGTCGTTGACTGTTGTTGTTTGAAGAAGAAGCTAAAAAAAAACAGTGAGAGACTTAACTTGTCGGAGATTGATGAGTTTTTAGTTCATTATTATTGTGTCACAGATCAGTTTCATCTGCATTTATGTCTGGATTTGACTGGAGGTAGCTGTGGTGTGATGAATCAGCTTTGTGTAATCTAGAGGTGGAACAGAATGTGTTTCTGGGCTCTTCAAGAGCAAACTGTATAGAAGTCACTCATCAATGGTTCTCACTTAAAGGGATCAGAAAAGCTGAAAGGCTCAGCATTTGAGGCCGTGTGTGTGTGTACACGCTTTACTATACTTGTGAGTACCAGAAGTCCTCACTTGTAAAAAGGCTGATTTAGTTTTATGGATTAGGCAGTTAGGGTTATGGCTTAGGGAAAATAATATGTTGATTGGGAATCGATTGTTGGTCCACAAAATGTTTATGCGCCCATCAGTGTATGTGTGTGTGTGTGTGTTTTATTTATGCGCCCATCAGTGTGTGTGTGCGTGTGTGAGGTACACTCAGACAGAGAGAAAAAGGGCTGTATAAATGGCCTATTTTTCTGGCCAGGAGCAGCTGAGGCCCTGCACTAATCAGCCTGAGTGACCTGTAGAGAGAGAGAGGCCTACAGAGCTAGAGAGCACCTAGCCTGCCTGTGCTGTGTACCACTACCACTATCACTACCACCACCGCTCAGCTGCTAATGTAAAAGTAGTAGAGGGTCTGTTGAGGAGCGTAAAAGGCTGTCGCTCAAGCTGTTGGAAGGCTGGTTCAGTGGGCCCACCACCTGGGACCTTCCATCTTCATTTTCACAGGAATGCTTTTTGGAAAAATACTCAAAGCCCCATTCTTTGGGGAGAAATGTTGAAAATGTGCAATGGTAAAAAAGAGACATGTCAATGCAGAAAGCAAATGTTTGTTGCTTTTGAAAGGGAAAATTGAACCATGAAGGTACAATACAATGCTTTCCTACTGGTAGTCTGTGTTTACCAGTTTTAAAGCAGAAATGTGCAATTTATGTAAAAAGCTGAGGGATGGGGCTGGAGAAATGTAACCACTCTCAAATGTATAGAACTATGGATGCAAGGACGTATTCTAATTTAAAAAAAAATGTAACCATGTTTTGAGGCTATATAGTGATTGTTTACATTTACTTTGTTTACAAACATTGGAGGTAAGCAAGCTTATATTTTGGTTTTGGATCGGGTACGGCAGTTGAACTAAGCTCATGAGGCATTTATAAATTAAATTCTTAAAGAATCAATGAGTACATATCATTAATGTATAAGTCCAAAAATGGATGTATAAACTGCAGATTGGCCCTTTAAGTTACTTTAGTTTTCTCAATATACATGTTCTGTACTGGGCACTGCAACCCTCGTTGTTCGCAATGCTTGCCAAGGCCCATAATGTGTTCAACAGTCAAAGGCATCGTCCCACTTCTGAGTGGCTTTTGGATCCCTTTGAAGCGCTATATGGTTGGAGAGATAACCTGGCACCTGCTTTTAAGCATGGCATATCTCTATCCCACTGTTTGTAAACAAAACCTCTTGAAGTATGATGGTGTAGGATGAGGGCTGGGGGAGGAATATAGGGGTGGCTGCAGATTCACCAACATTAATCAGGCACCCATCAGCCAGCCAGTGCTACAGCCCTGACAGCAGTGCCGTGGTTCTGTACCTTCTGAGTGGAGCATACTAGCTTAGTCAACCCCTCAGTGGAATTCAAGACAGGTTTCATGAGAGTGAAAGATCAAAGGTCAAGCAGGGGTCAGAGGCCTAGAGGTTAAAGTTTGCTGTGTTTGGGTGAAGAGTAAAAATGTCACATAGTCACAATGTCACATATCCACGTGTTCTGGAATGTTCCCTAATGAGGTTATTTGTACTATTATTAGCTACCACCACCACTACTATTTGTAGTACATGTACTACAATACAAATCGTTGGTAGTGGTGAAAGTTATGTTGATAGGAGGATGATTATATGTTGAGGGTCAAAAACAGAACAATTTGACTTGTTTTTCATCCAGTGTGAATGTGAGTTTAACACAGCTTGAGTCAATGCTTGAAAGAAAATACTGACTACTATCCAAGTTGTAACCTACAGAAACCATCTAAAACTGGACAGTGAAATACAGAGTTACACACACATCAGAGCCTGGTTCCTCTCTAGGTTTCTTCCTAGGTTCCTGCCTTTCTAGGGAGTTTTTCCTAGCCACTGTGCTTCTACATCTGCATTGCTTGTTGTTTGGGGTTTTAGGCTGGGTTTCTGTGTAGCACTTTGTGACATCGGCTGATGTAAAAAGGGCTTTATACATACATTTGATTGATCACTCATTAGAAGAAAGCACTACAACATCAGTATGTAGGCCTGCAATTTGGCACCAGGAGGGCTGTATTCAATCCGCATCGCGGACATTCAGCTTTACAGCGTGATTGAAATGTAAAGGCAGTGTTCCTGCTTTAGCGGAGACTGCATTCACAGCTGAATGTGTCAATTAAATCGGAAATGACCTTCACATTTCTACTGCGGAATGTGTAATGCTTCAGCATTACAGATTTAATAGAGCCCCGAGTGCTAAAAAGTGCTAAAAAGTATCCAATAGAGCCCCGAGTGCTAAAAAGTATCCATTGTCACAATTTCGTTGTAAATACTGTACTAAACAAGTGGATGCTGAAACAGGACTGTGAAATAAAGCCAGGACCCATGTTTTTGTTAGACATACAGTCCTACAGAGGGGAATTGTATTGTTAATTAGATGTACAGATGTACCTCACAACTAAACAAGTTAGGTTTGATGAATCACTCAAATGAGCCAATCCTGTTTTGTGTTGTACTGCAGTACATTATTTGTAATTAGGGCCTACAAATAATACACTGCACTGTACCGTGCACTGTAATATAATCTATGATTCTAATATACTATAAATCAGCCAAGTCTATAATCTTGAAGAGAAGAAACAGGCTAACAGTCTGTACCCATCGTCCTGGCTATCCAGTCTCATGAGCTCTACGTTACATTTAAACTTTTTTACAAATATGTTGTATATTAACGTTTATGTTGACAAAACCTTGTATATTAGGTGTAGCTGGCCTACAAACCCAGCTTAATTACATAGAAAAGGCTACATCTCTGTACAATTAATCCAATACAATGTAAGAGTTTTCCGAATTATTGAAACCGAGCCGTTATTAGTAATCTGTGATCAGTCTGTCTGACAAGGCTCCCATTATGTCTCCTGTCAGCACGCAGTTACACTAAAAAGGATCACACATATGGAGAAACTGATTCAGGGCTAGCACCACCCCTGTCCTTACAATAATAGAGAGTCATTTGTTTATCTAGATGGGACATCAGAGGAAAAGTCCCCGGCTGAGTCAGAGTGTTGAGCTTCGAAAAGAAGCGGCGCCGCTTCCCTGCTGAACCGTCCGCGAGGAGAGATACTGTCAGCGTCAGGTATTACCGGCATTCTGAAAGGAGGGGAGAAAGACTCATCTCTTCTCCCTCTATCTTTCTCTCGTCTACCCCAGCGTGGAGGGAAATACTTGTCAGGGCGCCTCTGAACCACAAGATTGAAAGCGACCCGATGACAAACCCGACGATTAATTGCCCAACTTCATCCCTTTTGACACGAGCACATCCTTTTCTGAGTGAGTGAGTGTGTGTGTGGGGGGTGGCAATGAGCTTGTTTTTGACTTATGTTCCTCACCCCCCAGTATTTTAAGACAGTCGATAACAGTGTAATTACTTTGTTTAAACTGCAAGGTCTTGCAAAGGGCTGGAAGTAAATGAAGTGAATTTGACCAAACAAAAGGCAACATCCATAACCACAGCATCAGAATGTGTCAAATCTATGGTGGGAGCTCATTGAATTTTTATGTCACATAACAATGTTCACAAACTGTACAGTTGAAGACTGCATTTACAGTTGCACTGTACCACAAGCATTTTCATGATACTTTGTTGTCCATTCCCAGTCTATAGAACATTTATTTCAGTGCCATAGGAACATGATGTGATATTGTAACAGACAAAATACCTTAAGAATACATATTATTCATATTCTACAAACACATTTAATCCGATTTTTAAAAAGAATCCAAAGGCAATAATAACTACTTTGTGGCTTTTTCTTATGCATTAAATGGGGAAATGTTGGGAACATCCTAGAAGAGTCTAGACTCAATGTAGTGTCATCACTAGCAGTCCAAATGCAATCCAACATCTCAAATATATAAATAACAATAGAGCTTTACAAACCTGATAAAAGGTGGCAGAAAGTCTGTTCCAAGCGTTCTTTCTGATCATTTGCATAACTATCAAATCACAGTCTTTGTTTTGGTGGCTTCCGCTTCAATTAGTAGTCCCCTCCGTCGTATCTAAATGGATGAGAAACCCTGTCGGGATAGCTGTTGGACGCATAGTTGCCGTAACGGTAAGTGTCAAAGTTCTCAGCCCTCTCGATTTTAGCTGGCAGGGTTTCCGGCTGGTACGACAGCGCAGACTTGATGACCCCAGAATCTTCAGGAATCTTGAGATCGGAGTAAGAGGTGGGCGAGGTGTCCTCGAGCAGGGAGCTGCAGCTGGGCAGGCCCTTGACGTCGTAGAGGTTGTCGCCGTACTTTACCACGGAGGACTTGGGGCAGGGCTGGTAGGACACTTTGGTGGTGGTGGTGATGATGGTCTGCAGGGCAGCGGGCGTGGCTGGCGCTGGGCCAGGGTACCTGCACGGGTACTCACTGTTGTAGTAGTGGTGGTTGGTGTTGCCAGGAAACTGTCCGTACTCGCCCCGCTCGCTGTACGTCCCCTTGCCCAAGATCTGTTTCCAGCCGTGGTGCTTGCTGGTCGTGTCGTAGTTGTTGCGGTCGTGGCCCGAAAGGACCCCGGTGGTGTGGGGTGTGGCCGTGCTGGTACCCAGACCCGAGCTCACCTTGCTGGGCTCAGGGGCCTCCGCCTGGGGGCTACTGGGGTCCTTATAGAGGGCTGTGTAGGAGCCCGAGCCTAAATAGCTTGGCACGGCAAAGTCGTAGCCACACGGAGGCCGGGGCATGTACAGACGGTGGTTGGCCTGCTTCTGGAGTGTGGATGGGGCCTCACCCATGTTGGTGTGGGCATCGTAGGCAAACTTGTAGGGCTCAGGGTTTTGGAAGGGAGGGTAGTGCTGGGTCTGGATGGGGAAGTTGGACTCAGCGATGATGCTAAAGCGGTCTGGGCCCTCCATGCAGGACAGCTGGTGCAGGTTGGGGAAAGGAGTGCCCAGGTCGTGGTATCTCCCGGTCTGAAGAATATTCAGTACATATTAGTGATTGGCTAGGCAAAGACAGTCCACTGCATCTACCAATTTAATAAAAATGGCATTTGGGTAGTTTGTGAGTTATTTACTTTTCAGTCACATTGTATGTGCAAAGAAGGGCTTTTACGGTATTTGAAGTACAGGTCACAAAGTGCTTACTGTTTCTGCCACCCAAACTAAACAACCACAACGAGAAAGCAATGGCAACAGTGGCAAGGAAAACATCTTGAAAGGAACCATAAACCTCTGGCTGAGCAGGTAAATATTCAAAGTACACTTGAACAAAAATATAAACACAACATGTAAAGTGTTGGTCCCATGTTTCATGAGCTGAAACAAAAGATCCCAGAAATGTTCCATACACTCAAAAAGCTTTTTTCTCTCAAATGTTGTGCACAAATTGGTTTAAATCCCTGTTGGGGAGCATTTCTCCTTTGCTAAAATAATCCATCCACCTGACAGGTGTGGCAAATCAAGAAGCTGATTAAACAGCATGATCATTACACAGGTATACCTTGTGCTGGGGACAATAAAAGGCCACTAAAATGTGTAGTTTTGTCACACAACACAATGCCACAGATGTCTAAAGTTGAGGGAGCGTGCAATTGGCATGCTGACTGCAGGAATGTCCACCAGAGCCGTTGCCAGATAATTGAATGTTTAATTCTCTACCATAAGCCACATCCAATGTTGTTTTAGAGAATTTGACAGTACGTCTAACCGGCCTCATAACCGCAGACCATGTGTATGTTTTGCAGCGGTTTGCTGATGCCAACATTGTTAACAGAGTGCCCCATGGTGGCAGTGGGGTAATGTTATGGCCATGCATAAGCTACAGACAAAGAACACAATTTCATTTTAGAGATGGCAATTTGAATGCACAAAAATACTGTGAAGAGATTCTGAGGCCCACTGTGAGGCCCATTTTTTAAAGATATCTGTGACCAACAGATGCATATCTGTATTTCCAGTCATGAAATCCATAGATTAGGGCCTAAGGAATTTATTTAAATTGACTGATTTCCTCATATGAACTGTTGCATGTTGCGTTTGTATTTTTGTTCAGTATAGATATGACTATTGAGGGCAACGTTTCTTACATCTGTCTCCATCAACCTCCTCTTCTGGGAGAAGTGTGGAGAGGACATCCTCCTCTTCACTGCACTCCTCCGGACCTCCGTCTCAGACTTACTCTCTGGTCTGGGGTGGTCATGGACCCCCTTCGCCTGCAATCACATCAATACATACTAGGATGTTACTTTCTTGAAATTAGAAACATCTTTGGTCACATTTAGGATTACTCTTAACTAAATAAATTGTAATATTTGTGAGGGAATGTTTTGCACAGAAGCTCATAACTAAAAATGGTTTGTTTATTGTTTGATTACTTTAATTAACTCATATCGTTAAATTTCACTAATAAAACAACAAATCCATGAAGCCATGTTAATTATAATTTATTGCCTAATATCGCAAAATAGAAATACTAAAAACGTACAGTAGGTCTGCTTATAAACGGCTAATAAACATACATTGATAAGTAAATGCATGTATAAGATCTGCTGTACTGTACAATACATTACAGTACTATACATTAATTATTGTATGAACAATTGTATTGTATTAACAATTGATATACAATGATTATCAAACAGTTTATTAATGGTGACAGACTATTAAACAATGCTTAAAAAACAGTTAATAGAGAGACCTGCAAACGTGTTACCTCTCAATTCAGAATATGAGCCCACAAACCTGGAAGAATATAGCTTTTCCATCTATTCTCCAGAAGTTGGTGACGGGATAGCCACTGTGTCCTCTGCATGGCATCAGCTCCAGGGCAGAGTTACAGCTGGGGCACAGCTTCTCTGGAGAACAACCACCAATACACACAACCACACAGTTTTAAACAAAACCATGTTGGTTAATAGTATAGAAGTGATTTTTGTATTCAAGTATTGTAAGTTTATTTATGAAATATTATACTGTTATGGATGTGAGGAGAAGAATAGTCTATTATGTGGAGGGTGGTTGAAAGTGAATACTGATGAATACATTTTTTACAATAAAAAAAATACATATTTACTATGAGGGGTATTATTTTTAATTAGACCGTTTTTTTTTCAGTCAGACCAACAATATCTGAAGTTGTTTAATAAGTAGGTGTTCTGTATATAAAGCGTTATTGAGTTTATTTTATTGAAGCACCAAGTGTCAGATTTCTATAGTGTATCAAGGTCATGATGATGTGAAAGAATGAGTCAGATGTCAAATGTTACCAGGTGTTAAGTTTAATAGTTTAATATCTTTACAGAGTGAGTGGAATTATAGGCTATTCTCAAAAACAGCCTACAATATCGACAGGCCCAATAAGTAGGCTATCATTATGAATAATTTAACTGAGCTCATTAAGCTTTGAGAATAAATAGTGTTTATTTAGACAATAGGAAATGATTTGATTCAACATCAACAAGTGTTTTAATGTCTTCCTCGTTTTTCCGAAGAGACGGGTCGCCAGGTGTATACCATATGCACGACAGCTGTGCATAATGCATTTACTCACTTTGTTGTTTTTGTCGTGCTTTGTCGCAGATAGCCGGTCGGAGCTGGAGTTTGCTTCCGTCAGCCAGCGTGCAATTTCGGCCACAGACTACCACGCCGAGGCAGGACTTCTTGAGAATCTGACAGTTGTGGTTGTTGGTGTTCCGCATGGCCCATCCGCTTAGGTGCCGCTGTGCGTTCTTATCATCGCCGGTGTAGATGTAACGAGCATACCCATCCGTCCACTCCTGGAAAGCGTCATACTGCTTTGTGTCCTGTCAGAATTAGGGAAAAATATAGATTTTTGATTAGATTCATTATTTTCAAGTGCTTTTTATTAAAATGGATAATACGGTTAAAACAACAACTACAGGCCAATTAATAGAATATTCCTGTAAATAGTGTTCATTGTGACGAAAACCAAAGATATGGACAAACTGCAAATGAATATGTTATTTGATATCTGAGCTATGAAAGCATAGGCTATAAGGCAAATCATGACAACATGCGTGTCAACTAATGTATCATTAACTCTGCATATCTTTACAAATGAAAACTGATTTATTCGATTCAACCGTGAAATACTTTTATTTTATAGGCTACCAAATGCGATAGAATGTTATTTTAAATAGCTGTCACTGAATATATTTTAAATGATTAGCGTCAACTGGCGTATGCAAAACGTCGACATTAGCCTACCTGAGGCAGCTTTGGGTCGTTGATATCCCACGTTAACTTCATACCAAAGGAAGAAACACAGTCGGGGTCTTCAAACTGATCCGAGGACTTTGACATCTTAGAATCTCACAATTTTACGGTTTTGAACTTGACTCATAGCAGGACCCACCAATACAGGTACCGTCCCGTAGCCGCGAACCTTACGAAATCACTTCCTTTGTCAAAAATAAAGCATATGACAGACAACGCTAAAAATGAAAAAGAATTAGAGAATATATGTCCAGAAGTACATGATCTTTATCCGATTTCCTCTGTCTTTTCTCGGTGTTAATCCAAAATTCCCTTGTGTCCTGGGGAGTGTGTCACGCGATGCCAACGGAATAGCAAGGTGAATGACTGTAGGTAAGGGCTGTCTCGTCTATGTAAAGGAGGAGGCAGGACTAGGAAATATGTCTAGCCACAGCTCTGTTGAGGCTGAGCGCTGTGCACTTTCAGTTCACCTGATCCGTGGCACTGACCTCCACTTACTGCATGTCCGTTTCCCCGAACGTTTCTTTCTAGCACTGTGTATGCATGAAACATCAAAAATATTAGGCTATTATGCTGTGTCTCTATGTTGAACTTGAATACACACAGACGTCATGAAATTTCCCAAGGCCGCCCACAAACGATGGGGATTGGCCTGGGCTGTTTCTGTGGGTCTATATTGTTATTTTTCGATGATGCTTGCAGTTCTGACAGGAATATTATCTGTTGTAAATTTCAAACCTGTTGGTTAGGATTAACGAGTCCTCTAAACTCACAAATAAGCAAAAATATATGTGAATAATCTGAATGTGAAATAGCAACATTCAACGGTTACACAAGTAGCCTACATTGACAGGTGTCAACAAGTGATCTATCTGAGATCATTAAGAGTTGTTGTATGTAAACCTAAAGCCACACTGACGTGTAAACATCAAAACAGCTGGGGCTGCACATTAACAATAAACAAAGCATCAATCATTCGGCATTGTTAACGAATGTCATGTTTTAGAGATTTTTGTAGGCTACACCAATGTCTTTACCTATTGTTTTATTGTGGAATGTTGTTCACTTTTCTTTTATTTGGGAATCAGAATTTGGATATTTTCCCGACAGCATTTGGCAGAGTATAATACACATTTGAAGCATGTCAGGGATTTGTTTGCATGTTTCCATCCGTCAAATTGGCACTGTTACGACTTGAGGCTGATCAAAACATAGGCTACTGTATACGGTTAAATGTACTTTTTTCGATTATTATTCTCCTTCATGTGAAATTAAAATATATTGCTGTCCATTAGGCTATTCATTGAGCGAATTACCAGAATACCCAAATAGAACCACTGGCGTAGCACCCCCATCCAACCCAAACATATAACAAAATGTATTATTTATATATATTTATTTAATCGTTTGTTTGGGGTCGCCCCAGAGGTAAGCCCCCGCCCCTCAAACTCTCCAAAAAAATTGTTTACAATACAAAATAAACTGGCCATAATGGATATTAACTGGAAAAGGATCTTATGTAGTTTCTTGCAATAGCCCTCTGTGACTAAGGAATATTTCTCTCAAAACGGTGATTCCTATAATATGTGTCTGGAGATTTGGTCAACTGTCAGATTTGTCCAAAATTAAACAGTAATGAGTAGGGTCAGCTATAACATAATTATTCATGTCCTCGTTACACGTAGTGCAACAAGGCCACTCTGTAAAGTTCTCTACTGTTGATAGATTTAAACAAACAATATTGTAATCACCAAGGTCACAACCATAAACTGTCAGCTCCATCTGACTGATAGGTTAAACTAGAATATGCATTTTGGCTCAAATATGTTACATTTAATTAGGTTTTAAAGTCATACAGCAACTGAGGAAAAACAAAATTGCTACTTTGTATACCACTTGAATGAAGTAGAAAAATGTAATTTGTCAACTCAGTAAGACAAACAGTCAGATTTTTCTCTAACTTCAAGTCCGTCACATTGCTGAAAGATCTGATATTGGTAAAAAATCCACGATAAAAACTATTTTAACTGTGAAAGTCCCATTTTAATTGATCAAAATTCGAATGGTATGCACAACTTTAGATGTTTGTTTGGCCATTATGTATCCTCCATATGCAAATAAGATCGAATGGCTTCACACACAAAAAAACCCTAATGTTTTTCCGCCCAAAAAAGACTTTCAAACACAATAATGGATTCAGATTGCTGTTATCAAGAAAACGTTCACAGTTTCACTTAGTTTAGTTTGAATTACCCGTAACGAAAAGGAGATTACAGCATGTATTTATTTGGACAGATTATGGTCCTTCATGCGCGTCTTTTCTAGCGATAGTTCACTAATTAGATTCACCTGTGGCAAAATTGTCCCAATAGCTACACTCGCAAACCGCTAATTATGAACGTAAGTTTGTAAATTTTTTAACAATTATATGCAATCGTTTCTTCGTGACTTATTGCCTAGCTGCCTAAAAAACGGCAATATTATCGTAAAACATGGTAAATTATGGAAATGTATTTAGATTAGTTTATGTTAGTGAATAGGACTCAATTGAAGAGACCAGCGGTGTAACGCTAACTATAGGCCTATCTATTACAATCATATTGATCAAAACGATGCGTATTTTTCACATTTTCTATCAGTTCGAAATAATTTTGGAGGATGCTTTCGTCAGCAATAATGTTGGAGCCATCACAGCAGCACTTCTGAGGGAGAAAGCCTCCAAGTCGTTAGTTAACAGATTGAACAAAGTCGCTAACAAGGTAGCCTATTTTCTCACATCCACATCCATAAAATTACATTTAACCCTTTGTGGGTATGAAATTCCTGCTTGAAGTAGCCTATTTATATAAAACAATGATCAGTAAAACCTTACCAAAGCATATTGGTTCCACAATAAATGTGCTGAACAGTTTTGTTAGAATTGTGAACATTCTCTTCCCCGTTCTCCTGTGGATTGCAGGAACTTGACAGAAGTGTGTTCAAAAGTGTCACTTTGCTTTTGAGAGCAATTGAAGATGTATGCCAGTATGATGATGACTGCTTTAACTGCCTGGCCAGGCAAGGTCTTGTTTACAAGATAAGTATCTAATATATATATATATTTAATATCCAAAGATGTTTAACATTCAAATGTAATCTATCGGGTTCTGATTAGTCTATTTGACTGTGTTTGTTCATGTCCACATGTTGACGTGGTTTGAAAGAGCTGCAGACTTTCTGAAAATGGAAGAATACAAAGGCGTGAAGGACCTGCCCAGCCTTATTGAGACCTTTTTTGATTTTTTCCTGGTAAGGTGTGAGTTGGCCAAATTTTAAATCAACCCCTAGCCCTACCCACTCATGTAGATCGGAAAATATTGGATGTCTAAACAATGTTAATTACTTCACCTTGCCTTATGATAGACTGGGTGGGTAGTTTGCCATGTTGCTTTCCTATCTAGGTTAGCAAAATTACAAACTTTCTCAACAGTTTGTCCAGAAATCCTGATTCGGAGGGAATAAGCAGGAAATCCGTGCATTTTGGAAAAGTTACAGGAATTTTGCGACGCTATCCTTATCAAATAATTTCAGATCTACATAAGTGTCTAGGGCAGAGCTCTCTAACCCTGTTCCTGCAGAGCTACAGTCATGTAGGTTTTTGCTCCAACCCTAATCTAGCACACTTGATTCTAATAATTAGCTGATAACCTGAATTAGGTTAGTTACAACTGGAGTTGGAGTGGAAAACCTACAGGAGGGCAGCTCTAAAAGAACAGTTGGAGAGCCCTGGTCTAGGGTCGATTTAGAATACATTTCCAGTGTTATTCACTGCATCAGCCAACTAAATACTGTTTTTTTCAGCGTTTGCCTCCTTCTGTTGAAGGTGAGCTTTTTCTCTCATTTTGATCATTCTACAATTGCCATCCCCTGCTTTGTTTTATGCTGGTAGCTACAGTAATGCTGTTTGTTTTTTGGGGAAAGACAGAGGTGAGCTCACCAGCGTCTTCCTGCTGCATGTTGGAGTGGTTGGGACCGACCCAGACGTCACGTTTAGTTTGAGATTAGAGGTAAGGCTGTACAGTCATTGATGTTGTTGGTTATGAAGAAATACACAATTTGTTCACTAAAAAGGGAGACTTCTAATAGAAAAGCAGGAATAACGTTACTAAAGAACTGGATATATTTTTCTAAACATTAACATCCTGCAATTCTATTGGATGTTACATTGTTCTTGTCTCCAAAATGATAACGAATACTTCACTGTTTTCTTTCTATCCATTCAGGCTATAAGAACGATTAACTCGATCCTCGACAATACCACAAAAGAAGAGAGGAGGAAACTGAGCATGTCCAAAGACCATTGTCTACTCCTGTAAGCTTTCAGTCATGACAGATTCCTGTAAATACGAGAACATGGAGAGGAGGCCTTTCCAACATTGAATTGGTTGTCTGAGGATGCATTGCCCCCTAGTGGATAGATTTAGTCTACATTGCATTTTTATTTTCTTTCGCAAGAAGATAATGTTCATGCAGTTTGACGTTTTTTTTTCCCCCCAGTGAGCAATTTGCAAAAGTCATTCTCAATGTGGGCGGTGAGTGACACTTCAGTTGTTTTTTTTAATGGCATGCAATTCACTGTATGAAAAATGCATAGTTGTCTGTGACTGTGACTTGGGTAGTGGTTTTGTTCAGACTATGAGATGCAGGTGGCCCTATCCGAAGCACTCTGTCGAATGACTATAAAGAGGTCGAGGAAAGAGCTGACCAGCAAGTGGTTTGCCAACCCAGTTTTTGCAGAGGGCTTCAACGCAATAAACGATACAGAATTTGAGATAGTAAGTTTCTCTAAGTCGGAGTTCTAACCTCATAAATAATTCAAATGTTGATAGTGGCATTCAAAGAGGACTGTTAATTGGGGTAAAACATGCATGGCTTAACTGTCAGACTAGCCTTGATTTTTTTTTTCTTCTCTGTTGCAAAATAGGACTGCAGAACTTTTCTCAATGACTTGAACAGCTATTTTGGAGATGAAAGAAGGGGAGTCCACACTATTCTTCTCTACATTTCAAACACCCACCTCATTATTCTCATTTCACATTATTTAAATAAAAATACATTATTCTGTAAAGAATAAATCACATCAAACACACGTTTAAAATGGTAAGATAATGGCCTGTTTCTCATAGGGTGTTCACGTTCCCCTGCATCTGTGTGTTTCTTGACACCACTGAGGTAAGACCAGCAGTAGTCCCAGGATCACTGCTCCAAAGTCATAAGGGGACATGGATGACACTCCAGATAATAAAGATACACGTGTGGCAGTTACAAATGTCTTATTTAAAGCTAACTGTGTCTTATGTCATGCATGGGTACCTCCAATTGGGTCTGATATTTCCCTCAGGCAATGGTGTGTAACACTTACAAATTAACGTCTTTGTCTTCAGCTGTTCATGCCAGAGGATGAGAAACTGGAACATTTCTGGGTGGACTTCAACCTAGGAACGTCCTGTATCAGCCTCTTTGTCAACAACCCCGAGGTGAGACTGACCAGACCCTACACACCAGTGTATGTCAGCGATAAATGAATGTCAGTAATGTTTACTTTAATGGGTCGCTCCTAGATTTACAATGTCCTAAGTGAGGCTTTTAAAATTTGTTTTCCCCCTCTGCCATGTCGTGTGGCGCTACAGGGTTCACTGTGGGAATCAATCCATTTGCTAAGAGCAGACGTCTTTAGGTTCAGTGTGTGTGGTGAGTGGAGAATTCATCTTACATCATTAGCCCTTCAGTTTGATGCTGAAATGAGGATATGGGACTTTTCCTTTATTTGAGAAGTAACGAGCTGCATTTTATATGGTTTACAATGATTCTCCTTCCAGACTGTGATAATCAGACCATTCTGACTGTTCACCTGTCCAACCCCCTCACCTATCGCATGACCAAGGGAAAGATGGTCCAGATCATCTTCGATTCCAAGCATGACATCCTGGACGCTGCCAAGAGAGTCTTTGAAAGCAAACGACTACTGGTAACCCCTAACATGACAGTTGAATTATGAGGACAATGCTTTACCAATAAAGTTACAAGCATGAGATGCCCATTGTTAAGTTATGAAAGTAGGCTATGTCATATTCTTCCCTTTCCCACAGCAAAGTGTACGTTCAGATGACCAGCCATCGATACAACACGTCATGGAACCTTTGCAATCAGATATGTTCAGTTCTTTAATCTCAGACTGTGATGTATCAGACCAGATCACATAGGTTATGCTATATTAATTTCCACATTAAAGGGGTGCTTTGGGATTTTGGCAATATTTGTTAACATATACCCATGCACTTCCAGTCAGTAGTTAGCATTGGCTCGCAAAACTACCTCGAACTTCCTTCATACTGTACGTAGATACAGTTGAAGTCAGAAGTTTACATGCACTTAGGTTGGAGTCATTAACTTGCTTTTAATCCACTCCACATATTTCTTGTTAAACTATAGTTTTGGCAAGTCGGTTAGGACATCTACTTTGTACAAGTCATTTTTCCAACTATTTACAGACAGATTATTTCCCTATCACAATTCCAGTGGGTCAGAAGTTTACATAAACTAAGTTGACTGTGCCTTTAAACAAAATAGATGGCATCATGAGGTAGGAAAATGATGTGGATATATTGAAGCAAGTGTCCTTTTTTGTGTGTCCTTTTAAACGACCTTGACTCTGGGGGTAGAGGTAACATAGTAAATGTAAATCCAGGACACTCCAGTATGGTGTGTGTGTTAATTTTGTGGATGTTCATCCATTTTGTTTAATTTGTTACGAATTCCAATTTGTTTTGGCTATGTTAGCTAGGGAGCTATGGTTATGGGAAGGATTAGCTAACATGCTATGTAGTTACAAAGTTGCTACAGTTGTCTGTGAGATTCGAACACACAATATTTGGATTGCTAGTCTTCACCCTACTTTTGTTTTTGCTTTAAGGAACCTGTCTTATGTAACCGATCATACTAATTTCAGTGTCTCCATTTACTATGTTAAGTCAAGTCTGAGACCAGGCTGCTGTAAAAGAATGTATGAATTCATGGAATGTATTTCTCCATTAGATCTTGACGTGCTAGCTGCATTGGAGACCTCATCACTGTAAGTACCCTATGCTTTATTTGGCAGTCTATATGGTTATTTATGATACATTGGGTTTTTAAGATGAGCAACTGATTGTTTCCGCCAAGGTCCCCTACTCTGGCAACTGCAGGCAGCACAGAGGTAAGCATTAAAACACATGAAGGGGTAACTTAACCATATTCAGTGGGGCTCCTTCAACCTAGTCCCACAGTGTCCAACTCTGTCAAGCTATATCATTATGGCACATGGTAATAAAGAGTTGACTGCTGCACAAATAGTATGGGAGTACTAATGATTGTTTTGTCCTATAGATCCCTGCTGTAAACCAGACCAGTCTGGCAACAACTCTGTCTCAGTGAGTGATCACAGCAAAAAGTGTTTCAATGGTTCACCAATACTGCACTCGTTCTATACTGTCATATTTCCATCAAGTAATTGATTTTCTCTAATCACAGGGAAAGAATTGAAACTTCACCGGAGGACATATTTGAACTGTGTGCCAGCTCTGACACTGAGGTTTGCTATTTGAGTCTTGTCATCTTATGTCTGCTGTGATGCTATTTGAGCAATGCTTTCAATGAGACGAGTATTAATCAAGACAGTGGATCTAATGACTGTAGATTCATTTAAAAAATATACACAGTAGAAGTCGGAAGTTTACATACACCTTAGCCAAATACATTTAAACTCAGTTTTTCACAATTCCTGACATTTAATCCTAGTAATAATTTCCCGTCTTACATCAGTTAGGATCACCACTTTATTTTAAGAATGTGAACTGTCAGAATAATAGTAGAGTGAGTGATTTAATTCAGTTTCTGTATTTCATCATATTCCCAGTGGGTCAGAAGTTTACATGCATTCAATTAGTATTTGGTAGCATTGCCTATAAATTGTTTAACTTGGGTCAAACGTTTCGGGTAGCCTTCCACAAGCTTCCCACGAGAAGTTGGTTGAATTTTGTCCCATTCCTCCTGACAGAGCTGTTGTAAATGAGTCAGGTCTCTAGGCCTCCTTGCTCGCACATGCTTTTTAGTTCTGCCCACAGATCTTCTATGGGATTGAGGTCAGGGCTTTGTGATGGCCACTCCAATACTTTGACTTTGTTGTCCTTCAGCCATTTTGCCACAACATTAGAAGTATGCTTGGGGTCATTGTCCATTTGGCAGACCCATTTGCAACCAAGCATTAAAATCCTGACTGATGTATTGAGATGCTGCTTCAATATATCCACATAATTTTCTTCCCTCATGATGTCATCTATTTTGTGAAGTGCCCCAGTCCCTCCTGCAGCAAAGCACCCCCACAACATGATGCTGCCACCCCCGTCCTTCACGGTTGGGATGGTGTTCTTCGCCTTGCAAGCCTCCCCCTTTTATCTCCAAACATAACAATGGTCATTATGGTCAAACACTTCATTTGTGTTTATCAGACCAGAGGACATTTCTCAAAAGTACAATCTTTGTCCCCATGTACAGTTGCAAACCGTAGTCTGGCTTTTTTATTGTGGTTTTGGAGCAGTGGCTTCTTCCTTGCTGAGCGGCCTTTCAGATTATGTTGATATAGGACTCGTTTTATTGTGGATATAGATACTTTTGTACCTGTTTCCTCCAGCATCTTCACAAGGTCCTTTGCTGTAGTTCTGGGATTGATTTGCAGTTTTCACACCAAAGTACGTTCATCTCTAGGAGACAGAATGTGTCTCCTTCCTGAGCGGTGTGACGTCTGCGTGGTCCCATGGTGTTTATACTTGCGTACTATTGTTTGTACAGATGAACGTGGTACCTTCAGGCATTTGGAAATTGCGCCCAATGATGAACCAGACTTGTGGAGGTCTACAATTGTTTTCTGAGGTCTTGGCTGATTTCTTTTGATTTTCCCATGATCTCAAACAAAGAGGCACTTAGTTTGAAGGTAGGCCTTGAAATACATCCACAGGAACACCTCCAATTCACTCAAATTATGTCACTCAAATTATGTCAGCTAGCCTATCAGAAGCTTCTAAAGACATAATTTTCTGGAATTTTCCAAGCTGTTTAAAGGCACAGTCAATTTAGTGTATGTAAACTTCTGACCCACTGGAATTGTGATAGTGAAATAATCTGTCTGTAAACAATTGTTGGAAACATTGTGTTAGGACATCTTCTTGTGCATAACTGACTTGCCAAAACTATAGTTTGTTAAAAATATATTTGTGGAGTTGTTGAAAAACGAGTTTAAATGACTCCAACCTAAGTGTTGTTAACTTCTGACTTCAACTGTACATTCAATACGCTTGGTTGGTACTCCCCTCTGTATTTATTTGGACAGTGATGATAAAATTGGTTAATTTGGCTCTATACTAAGCATTTTCGAGTTGGGAACAATGTTTCATGAGGCGACAGTGGAGAATGTCACTTTTTTATTTGAGGGAATTTTCATGCAAATGTTTAACCATTTTAGCGTTGTCCGGGTTAGGGAGGGATTGGCCGGTAGGGATATCCTTGTCTCATCGCGCACCAGTGACTCCTGTGGCGGACGGGCGCAGTGCACGCTAACCAAGGTTGCCAGGTGCAAGGTGTTTCCTCCGACACATTGGTGCGGCTGGCTTCCGGGTTGGATGCGCGCTGTGTTAAGAAGCCGTGCGGCTTGGTTAGGTTGTGTATCGGAGGACGCATGACTTTCAACCTTTGTCTCTCCCGAGCCCGTACGGGAATTGTAGCGATGAGATAAGATAGTAGCTACTAACAATTGGATACCACAAAATTGGGGGGGGGGTAAAATAAAAAAAACAGGTGGTGACCATGAACCCGATGGTCACTGACAGAGCTCCAGAGTTCCTCTGTGGAGATGGGAGAACCTTCCAGAAGGACAAACATCTCTGCAGCACTCCACCAATCAGCCCTTTTTGGTAGAGTGGCCAGATGGAAGCCACTCCTCAGTAAAAGGCACATGACAGCCCGCTTGGAGTTTGCCAAAAGGCACCTAAACTCTGACAATGATAAACAAGATTGAATGCCCACGTGACAATGCCCACGTGCACAAAGCGAGGCCCATACAGAAATGGTTTGAGATCGGTGTGGAAGAACTTGAATGGCTCGCACAGAGCCCTGACCTCAACCCCATTGGACACTTTTGGGATGTATTGGAACGCCGACTGCGAGCCAGGTCTATTCGCCCAACATCAGCGTCCTCACTAACGCTCTTGTGGCTGAATGGCAGCAAGTCCCCGCAGCAATGTTTCAACATCTAGCGGAAACCTTCCCAGAAGAGGGGAGGCTGTTATCAGCAAAGGGGGGACCAACTCCATATAATTGCCCATGATATTGGAATGAAATGTTCAATGAGCAGATGTCCACATACATTTGGTCGTGTGTGTGAATTTTGTACGTGTGTATTTTGACATTAACTTAGTCTTAAAGTAGGTGTAAGTTTAGTATCTGGTCCCATATTTCTAGCACTCAATGATTAGCACTTGGATGCATTTGTAGGTTGTTTCTGATTTTTGTTTTGCCCAAAAAGAACTGAAGGGTGAATGATGTCTTGTCACTTGTTAATTGTAAATAAGAATGGAAGACCTTTCTGAACACCTACATTAATATGGATGCTGTCATGGATAATTAATTAATCGTGAATGAGTGATTATCCATAATCATGGTAGGTAGCATCCAAATTAATGTAGATGTATTCAGTGACCTCTTCCATTCTTATTTACAATAAGTGACTCCAAAATGACACTACATTATTAACCATTCAGTTCCTATTGGGCACAACATAATCAGAAACACAACCCAAACTGAAAATGCATGTAAATAAGTTATTCAATAAGGGAATTTGTCCAAATGTTTATGAAAAAATGGAGGGACTAGATGCATAAAGTGCTTTCATTTCTAAACGGTAAAATGGATATCTATGAAAATAACCTCAAGTAGGTGACATTCTGTACTGTGCCTCGTATGAGAAATGTTATCTCAAATCCAAAATTCTGGACTATAGAGACAAATGTAGCTTCACTGTCTCTAAATAAATACGGAGGGGAGTGTCCAAGATCATAATGAAAACCTGCCACCTTCTGGAGACCACAGGAACACTGCTTGTGCAGTCAGATCATGTCACTGAAAACGTCTGTGATGTCTTGGGCCTCGGCATCACCATCACTGCATGTGTTAACCTCTGACTGCCTCAGGTCACTGTTGAAGTAACTGAGACTATTGGTGCCACGTATACAGACTTGTCACATGTCAGGAAGCCAGAGAGTATTACATTCTTGACTGCTTTGAAGAGGTACCAGGTCAGTTTGTAGATAGAGAAATGTATATAGACTACTTATTGTCAAATCAAATGTTATTTGTCACATACACATGGTTAGCAGATGTTAATGCGAGTGTAGCGAAATGCTTGTGCTTCTAGTTCCGACAATGCAGTAATAACCAACGAGTAATCTAACCTAACAATTCCACAACTACTACCTTATACACACAAGTGTAAAGGGATAAAGAATATGTACATAAAGATATATGAATGAGTGATGGTACGGAACAGCATAGGCAAGATGCAGTAGATGGTATTGAGTACAGTATATACATATGAGATGAGTATGTAAACAAAGTGGCATAGTTTAAAGTGGCTAGTGATACATGTATTACATAAAGATGCAGTAGATGATATAGAGTACAGTATATACGTATACATATGAGAAATAATGTAGGGTATGTAAACATTATATTAAGTAGCATTGTTTAAAGTGGCTAGTGATATATTATATCAATTCCCATTATTAAAGTGGCTTGAGTTGAGTCAGTGTGTTGGCAGCAGCCACTCAATGTTAGTGGTGGCTGTTTAACAGTCTGATGGCCTTGAGAAGCTGTTTTTCAGTCTCTCAGTCCCAGCTTTGATGCACCTGTACTGACCTCGCCTTCTGGACGATAGCTGGGTGAACAGGCAGTGGCTCGGGTAGTTGTTGTCCTTGATGATCTTTATGGCCTTCCTGTGACATCAGGTGGTGTAGGTGTCCTGGAGGGCAGGTAGTTTGCCCCCGGTGATGCGTTGTGCAGACCTCACTACCCTCTGGAGAGCCTTACAGTTGTGGGCGGAGCAGTTGCCGTACCAGGCGGTGATGCTCTCGATTGTGCATCTGTAGAAGTTTGAGTGCTTTTGGTGACAAGCCGAATTTCTTCAGCCACCTGAGGTTGAAGAGGCGCTGCTGCGCCTTCTTCACGATGCTGTCTGTGTGGGTGGACCAATTCAGTTTGTCTGTGATGTGTACGCCGAGGAACATAAAACTTACTACCCTCTCCACTACTGTTCCATCGATGTGGATAGGGGGGTGTTCCCTCTGCTGTTTCCTGAAGTCCACAAACATCTCCTTTGTTTTGTTGACGTTGAGTGTGAGGTTATTTTCCTGACACCACACTCCGAGGGCCCTCACCACCTCCCTGTAGGACGTTTTGTCGTTGTTGGTAATCAAGCCTACCACTGTTGTGTCGTCCGCAAACTTGATGATTGAGTTGGAGGCTTGCGTGGCCACGAGGTCGTGGGTGAACAGGGAGTACAGGAGAGGGCTCAGAACGCACCCTTGTGGGGCCAGGTGCCAGGTGTTGAGGATCAGCGGGGTGGAGATGTTGTTACCTACCCTCACCACCTGGGGGCGGCCCGTCAGGAAGTCCAGTACCCAGTTGCACAGGGCGGGGTCGAGACCCAGGGTCTCGAGCTTGATGACGAGTTTGGAGGGTACTATGGTGTTAAATGCTGAGCTGTAGTCGATGAACAGCATTCTCACATAGGTATTCCTCTTGTCCAGATGGGTTAGGGCAGTGTGGTTGAGATTGCATCGTCTGTGGACCTATTTGGGCGGTAAGCAAATTGGAGTGGGTCTAGGGTGTCAGGTGGGGTGGAGGTGATATGGTCCTTGACTAGTCTCTCAAAGCACTTCATGATGACGGAAGTGAGTGCTACGGGGCGGTAGTCGTTTAGCTCAGTTACCTTAGCTTTCTTGGGAACAGGAACAATGGTGGCCCTCTTGAAGCATGTGGGAACAGCAGACTGGGATAGGGATTGATTGAATATGTCCGTAAACACACCAGCCAGCTGGTCTGCGCATGCTCTGAGGGCGCGGCTGGGGATGCCATCTGGGCCTGCAGCCTTGCGAGGGTTAACACGTTTAAATGTTTTACTCACCTCGGCTGCAGTGAAGGAGAGTCCGCATGTTTTGGTTGCGGCCCGTGTCAGTGGCACTGTATTGTCCTTAAAGCGGGCAAAAAAGTTATTTAATCTGCCTGGGAGCAAGGCATCCTGGTCCATGACTGGGCTGATTTTCTTTTTGTAATCCGTGATTGACTGTAGACCCTGCCACATACCTCTTGTGTCTGAGCCGTTGAATTGCGATTCTACTTTGTCTCTATACTGACGCTTAGATTGTTTGATTGCCTTGCGGAGGGAATAGCTACACTGTTTGTTTTCGGTCATGTTTCCGGTCACCTTGCCCTGATTAAAAGCAGTGGTTCATGCTTTCAGTTTCGCAGTTTCACTCGACTGGCTATTGTGTATGTTTAGTGTGTCAAGTACTAAAATGACTTTCCTCAAGGGCATCTGTTTGGCTATATTTCCCTCTACATTTAAATATTTCTGTGTGTGTGTGTGCTGTTTGTCTGTTTTGCAGGTGGCCAGAGCAAAAACAAGGCTCTTCAGCACTCAGTCTCTCTCCTCTGGCGGGTAAGGCCACAGTCCCAAACACTTGTCCAAAAGACCTCTACAGGACACTTAACAGTTCCTGTTATATTAGTCACAGTTGTCTGAAACTGTATCTGTAGTTGATGTTGTCCCTTGGTAATCGTGTGGTCACTACTAGTTGCAGAGGTCTAGTGCAATTACAGTACATTGATTGACAATCAATCTCCATCTCCTTCTGTGTTCTCTTCTGCTTCAGGTCAACACACTCCACCCCAACCAACAAGGAGAAACGGAAGGAAAAGGTTTGCATAACAATTTTCACTATTTGATCAAAGTATAATGTTATTGCACTCTGAATGGGATTTGCTGCTAACCATTTGAAATCGTAGCTATTTTCCACCAATTTCATTCATACTGAAGCCCAGTGTTTCCTAACTCCAGTCCTCCAGGACCCCCAACAAAACACATTTTGTTGTAAACTAAAACACCTGATTCAACTTAAGGGCTTGACGATTAGTTGACTAGTAGAATCAGGTGTGCTTGTCCGAGGCCACAACAAATATATGTACTGTTGAGGGTATGGGGGACCGGAGTTAGGAAACACTGCTGTAGCCAGTGGCGTTGTTTTGAAACTGTCCTATTCATATGAATGAATAAGGTATTGAACTTTATTTATATCCTCTGTAGTCTAAATCAAAAGACTCTCCTCCTCCCCCTGCTGAGGCTGGCAGCAGTGTGATCCTGTCCCAGCGGGCCAAACACGACTACACCAGGAAGAAGCCCAAAACCAAGAGCAAACTGAAGAGTGAGCATGCCACGTCCCGACTCCCCTCACACCCACTCATTCTGTTTGAGTGCTCTGAGCTGCGTTGGTCTAGTAGACACCCTGCTGTAGCCCGTCTCCCCCTCACTCTCTCTACAGTTCTACCCCTGTCCTCTCCCAGCAGTGCAGACGAGGCCTCCCCTGTCAAGGTAACACGTCTCTCCTTTATTCTAGGTTAGTAACTTCATAGCTAATGGCAACCATAGCCCTATTTCACCTAGGCTACCAGACATTACCACCCCTTAGAACAGACTGTCATTAACATGTTGGGTAGTTATCAAAATGGATAGAATGATTTGGTATGCCACAGTGATTTTTTTTTTTATAGGTACAGTATGGGATCTACAGTTTGCTGCTTCAGTGTCTTTAGATATATTTTTATCAGATGTTACTATGGAATACTGAAGTATAATTACAAGCATTTCATAAGTGTCAAAGGCTTTTATAGACGATTACATGAAGTTGATGTAGAGAGTCAATATTTGCAGTGTTGACCCTTTTTCCAAGACCTCTGCAATCCACCCTGGCATGCTGTCATTTAACTTCTGGGCCACATCCTGACTGATGGCAGCCCATTCTTGCATAATCAATGCTTGGAGTTTGTCAGAATTTGCGGGTTTTTGTTTGTCCACCCGCCTCTTGAGGATTTGACCACAAGTTCTCAATGGGATTAAGGTCTGGGGAATTTCCTGGCCATGGACCCAAAATATTGATGTTTTGTTCCACGAGCCACTTAGTTATCACTTTTGCCTTATGGCAAGGTGCTTCATCATGCTGGAAAAGGCATTGTTTGTCACCAAACTGTTCCTGGGTGGTTGGGGGAAGTTGTTCTCGGAGGATGTGTTGGTACCATTCTTTATTCATGGCTGTGTTCTTAGGCAAAATTATGAGTGAGCCCACTCCCTTTGCTGAGAAGCTACCCAGCACATGAATGGTCTCAGGATGCTTTACTGTTGGCATGACACGGGACTGATGGTAGCGCTCACCTTGTCTTCTCCGGACAAGCTTTTTCCCGGATGCCCCAAACAATCGGAAAGGGGATTTAATAGAGAAAATGACTTTACCCCAGTCCTCAGCAGTCCAATACCTGTACCTTTTGCAGAATATCAGTCTGTCCCTGATGTTTTTCTTGGAGGGAAGTGGCTTCTTTGCTGCCCTTCTTGACACCAGGCCATCCTCCAAAAGTCTTCGGCTCACTGTGCGTGCAGATGCACTCACACCTGCCTGCTGCCATTCCTGAGCAAGCTCTGTACTGGTAGTGACCTGATTCCCGCAGCTGAATCAACTTTAGGAGACGGTCCTGGCGCTTGCTGGACTTTCTTGGGCGCCCTGAAGCCTTCTTCACAACAATTGAACCGCTCTCCTTGAAGTTCTTGATGATCTGATAAATGGTTGATTTTAGATGCAATCTTACTGGCAGCAATATCCTTGCCTGTGAAGCCCTTTTTGTGCAAAGCAATGATGACGGCACGTGTTTCCTTGCAGGTAACCACGGTTGACAGAGGAAGAACAATGATTCCAAGCACCACCCTCCTTTGGATGCTTCCAGTTTGTTATTTGAACTCAATTAGCATCACCGAGTGATCTCCAGCCTTGTCCTCGTCACCACTCATACTTGTGTTAACGAGAGAATCACTGACATGTCAGCTGGTCCTTTTGTGGCAGGGCTGAAATGCAGTGGAAATGTTTTTTGGGGATTCAGTTCATTTACATGGAAAAGAGGGACTTTGCAATTCATTTATATTCATCTGATCACTTTTCATAACATTCTGGAGTATATGCAAATTACCATCATACAAACTGAGGCAGCAGACTTTGAAGATTAATATTTGTCATTCTCAAAACTTTTGACCACTACTGTAGCTGTAATAGCATTAGGTCCAGTTCTTGGTTTGCCTCTACCTCGGTGTGATATGAAAGGTTGTTGCTGTTTGACAATATATGTCCACGACATCCCCTTTCTGTTTTGAACAGCACCGTACACCAGCATGCAGATCAGCGGGGGGAACACCAAGTACAAACATTGCAGAACGGCTATTTGACAAGCTCAAAGAGGAAGAATCTCTGGAGTTTCCTCCTCCGTCCAACCAGATATCACGAGATTCAGGCAAGCTATACAGTTCCTTTGGAAAGTATTCAGACCCCTTTTTCCACAATTTGTTATGTTACAGCCTTAATCTAAAATGGATTAAATAAGTAAAAATCCTCAGCAATCTACACGGAATAACCCATAATGACAAAGTGAAAACACGTTTTTAGAAAACAAATACCTTTGTTACATAAGTATTCAGACCCTTTGCTATGAGACTCAAAATTGAGCTCAGGTGCATCCTGTTTCCATTATCATCCTTGGGTTAGCTCACTGTTCCCCGGTAGGCCGTCATTGTAAATAAGAATTTGTTCTTAACTGACTTGCCTAATTAAATAAACATTACATTTTTAAAAAATGATTTAAAAAAAAATCTACAACTTGATTGCAGTCCACCTTGGGTACATTCAATTGACTGGACCTGATTTGGGTAGAGGCCCACCTGTTAATATAAGGTCCCACAGTTGACAGTGCCAGAATGTCTGAACAAAAACCAAGCCATGAGGTTGACGGAATTGTACGTAGATCTCCGAGACAGGATTGTGTCGTGGCGAAGACCTGGGGAAGGGTACCAAAACATTTATGCAGCTTTGAAGGTCCCCAAAAACACAGTGGCCTCCGCCAAGACTCTTCCTAGGGCTGGCCGCCCGGCCAAACTAGCAATTGGGAAGAAGGGCCTTGGTCAGGGAAAAGACCAAGAACCCGATGGTCACTCTGACAGAGCTCCTCTGTGGAGATGGGAGAACCTTCCAGAAGGACAACCATCTCTAGAGCACTCCACCAGTCACGCCTTTATGGTAGAGTGGCCAGATGGAAGCCACTCCTCAGTAAAAGACACATGAGAGCCCGCTTGGAGTTTTCCAAAAGGCACCTAAAGCATCTCCGACTATGAGAAAGAAGATTTTCTGGTCTGATGAAACCAAGATTGAACTCTTTGGCCTGAATGCCAAGCATCACGTCTGGAGGAAACCTGGCACCATCCCTACGGTGAAGCGTGGTGGTAGCATCCTATGGGGTTGTTTTTCAGGGACTGTGAGACTGGTCAGGATCAAGGGAAAGATGAACTGAGCAAAGTACAGAGATCCTTGATGAAAACCTGCTCAGGACCTCAGACTGGGGTGTAGGTTCACCTTCAAACAGGACAATGACCCTAAGCACACAGCCAAGACAACGCAGGAGTGGCTTCGGGACAAGTCTCTGAATGTCCTTGAGTGGCCAAGCCAGAGCCCGAACTTGAACCGGATCGAACATCTCTGAAAATAACTAAAAATAGCTGTGCAGCGACGTTCCCATCCAACATGACACTGTTTGAGAGGGCCTGCAGAGAAGAATGTAAGAAACTCCCCAAATACATGTGTGCCAAGCTTGTAGGGTCATACCCAATAATTGATGCTGTAATCACTGCCAAATGTGCTTCAACAAAGTACAGAGTAAAGGGTTTCAATACATATGTAAATTTGATATTTATTTTTTATAATGAGCAAAAATGTCTAATTGGTTCTTGCTTTGACGTTATGGGTATTGTGTGTAGATTGACACAAAAAACAATGATTTAGTACATTTTAGAATAGGCTGTAGCATTACAAAATTTGGACATTTGGAAAAAGTCAAGGGGTCTGGATACTTTCCGAAGGCATTCATCAGAACAAGGCTGCATCTGAAATGGTACGATATTCAATATAGTACAGTTGACCAGGGCTCATAAGGGCAATGTTAACTATGGTTGAATTGATTTGATTTTTGTCATTTAGCAGACACTTTATCCAGTGTGACTTACAGGAGCATTCGGGTTAAGTGCCTTTCTCAAGCTTGGCACATCGGCAGATTTTTTTTTCACACCTGACACCCACATCGCACATAGTGGTATTACAGACCTGTTTCTCATGGATTATGGGGCTATAGTTAGACCTGTAGCTGATGTGAAACCTGTATGGGATTTTCCCTTCAATACAGGTATACAGCGTGTCAAAATAAAAGTCCCATACAGGTCTCACATTAGCTAACATTGCATTCCTTGTAGGCTTCCGTGATGTGACTGGGGAGGACTGGGACGAATCTGTTTTTCCCCGAGAGGAACAAGATGCATCTACACCTACTGTAAGGTACTCCGTAGTACTTGCCTGGTGCCAGATCTGTTTGTGATCTTTAGCCAACGCCATAGACTACGACCATAAGCATTGGCACAACAGCACAAACAGATCTGGCACCAGACTCATGATACATCCCAATAACACATGTTTCACCTCTTCAATAGGAGAATCCCTCTCCTATTCCTAAATCTTCTCTTGGAAGATTTACTAACAGAGAGAACCTCCCATTTATACCCTGGTGCTAGTTATTCTATTGTTTTGTTGGGTGTTTACTGTACTGTTGTTTCTAACTAATGTGTTATAATTTTCATAATATACATGTAATCTGTTATAATCAGTGCTTGAATTGGAAAGGAGCTCACTGGAGCTGAGTACCGGCACCTACATTTTTCTACTGCTTGAGCTCCTGTTCCTCTAGAATATTAGCTCAAAAGTATTGTGGTGCTCCTGCACCTAAATATAAACAGTACTGTCACACAAAATGAGTACCAGCACCTATTTCAGTCCAGGCCATAATGTAAAATTATTATTTCAGGACCATGTTCCCAATCAGGAGGCTGGAATTCATAGGAAGAGGCCTTGGGCATCAGGTATGTCTCTGAAGTCTCTCTGTAATGACTTGACATATACTGTTGACCAATCTGGTCTTTTAAACATTTCTAAAAGAGCATCTGTTTTCAAATACTTACCTTGGTCGTATTCATTAGGCATCAAACTGAATTTAAAGGACTACCTGAACTTGTATTATAACAAAAGTTTGTTCGTTGTCAGTTGCAAAATGTTTTCGTATGATAAAACACTTGATAAAACATGGCCCTCACTGAAGGAGAAATTACCATAAAGGTGTGGACTGGAGCTGACCATGGTCAATGGCCATGTTGTGGTCATATTACTCAGCAGAGCGTGCCGACTCGGGAGGTGCAGCGGAGAAGAAGAGTGTGCCGCTAGAAAGTGATCCAAGGCAAAGACCCAGGGCCTTCTTTCCCTCAGAACCTCTCGAGGAGGCTGCTGGTAATCCATACATACAGTTGGAAGTTTACATACTTGGGTTGGAGTCATTAACTTGTTTTTCAACCACTCCACAAATTTCTTGTTAAAAAACTGTAGTTTGGCAAGTCGGTTAGGACATCTACTTTGTGCATGACACAAGTCATTTTTCCAACAATTGTTTACAGACAGATTATTTCATTTATAATTCACTGTATCACAATTCCAGTGGGTCAGAAGTTTAGATGCACTAAGTTGACTGTGCCTTTAAACAGCTTGGAAAAATCCCAAAATTATTTAATGGCGTTAGAAGCTTCTGATAGGCTAATTGACATAATTTGAGTCAATTGGAGGTGTACCTGTGGATGTATTTCAAGGCCTACCTTCAAACTCAGTATCCTTGGGAGCAATTTCCAAATGCCTGAAGGTACCATGTTCATCTGTACAAACAGTAGTACGAAAGTATAAACACCATGGGACCACGCAGCCATCATACCGCTCAGGAAGGAGACTCATTCTGTCTCCTAGAGATGAACGTACTTTGGTGCCAAAAGTACAAATCAATTCCAGAACAACAGCAAAGGGCCTTGTGAAGATGCTGGAGGAAACCGGTACAAAAGTATCTATATCCACAGTAAAATGAGTCCTATATCGACATAACCTGAAAGGCCGCTCAGCAAGGAAGAAGCCACTGCTTCCAAATCCGCCATAAAGCCACACTACGGTTTGCAACTTCACATGGGGACAAAGATCGTACATTTTGGAGAAATGTCCTTTGGTCTGATGAAACAAAAATAGAACCGTTTGGCCATAATGACCGTTATGTTGGAGGAAAAGGGGGGAGGCTTGCAAGCCGAAGAGCACCACCCCAACCGTGAAGCACGCACGGGGTTGCAGCATCATGTCGTGGGGGTGCTTTGCACACCTGACTCAGTTACACCAGGTCTGTCAGGAGGAATGGGCCAAAATTCACCCAACTTATTGTGGGAAGCTTGTGGAAGGCAACCCAAAAAGTTTGACCCAAGTTAAACAATTTAAAAGCAATGCTACCAAATACTAATTGAGTGTACAGTCATGGCCAAACGTTTTGAGAATGACACAAATATTAATGTTCACAAAGTCTGCTGCCCCAGTTTGTATGATGGCAATTTGCATATACTCCAGAATGTTATGAGTGATCAGATTAATTGAATAATAAAAAGTCCCTCTTTGCCATGCAAATGAACTGAATCCCCAAAAACATTTCTACTGCATTTCAGCCCTGCCACAAAAGGACCAGCTGACATCATGTCAGTGATTCTCTCGTTAACACAAGTGTGAGTGTTGACGAGGACAAGGCTGGAGATCACTCGGTCATGCTTATTGAGTACGAATAACAGACTGGAAGCTTCAAGAGGAGGGTGGTGCTTGGAATCATTGTTCTTCCTCTGTCAACCGTGGTTACCTGTAAGAAAACACGTGCCGTCATCATTGCTTTGCACCAAAAGGGCCTCGCAGGGAAGGATATTGCTGCCAAATCAACCATTTTCGGATCATCAAGAACTTCAAGGAGAGCGGTTCAGAAGCCACTTCTCTCCAGGAAAAACATCAGGGACAGACTGATATTCTGCAGAAGGTACAGGTATTGGACTGCTGAGGACTGGGGTAAAGTAATTTTCTCTAATAAATCCCCTTTCTGATTGTTTGGGGAATCCGGGAAAAAGCTTGTCCGGAGAAGACAAGGTGAGCGCTACCATCAGTCCTGTGTCATGCCAACAGTAAAACATCCTGAGACCATTCATGTGTGGGGTTGCTTCTCAGCCAAGGGAGTGGGCGCACTCATAATTTTGCCTAAGAACACAGCCATGAATAAAGAATGGTACCAACACATCCTCCGAGAGCAACTTCCCCCAACCATCCAGGAACAGTTTGGTGAGGAACAATACCTTTTCCAGCATGATGGAGCACCTTGCCATAAGGCAAAAGTGATAACTAAGTGGCTCGGGGAACAAAACATCAATATTTTGGGTCCATGGCTAGGAAATTCCCCAGACCTTAATCCCATTGAGAACTTGTGGTCAAATCCTCAAGAGGCGGGTGGACAAACAAAAACCTGCAAATTCTTACAAACTCCAAGCATTGATTATGCAAGAATGGGCTGCCATCAGTCAGGATGTGGCCCAGAAGTTAATTGACAGCATGCCAGGGCGGATTGCAGAGGTCTTGGAAAAAGGGTCAACACTGCAAATATTGACTCTTTGCATCAACTTCATGTAATTGTCAATAAAAGCCTTTGACACCTATGAAATGCTTGTAATTATACTTCAGTATTCCATAGTAACATCTGACAAAAATAAATCTAAAGACACTGATGCAGCAAACTTTGTTGTATTAAATATGTCATTCTCAACTTTTGGCCACGACTGTATATAAACTTCTGACCCACTGGGAATGTGATGAAAGAAATAAAAGCTGAAATGTATCATTCTCTCTACTATTATTCTGACAATTTCACATTCTTAAAATAAAGTTGTGTTCCTAACAGACCTAAGACAGGGAATTTTTACTGGGATTAAATGTCAGAAATTGTGAAACACCTTAGCCAAATACATTTAAACTCAGTTCATGTAAACTTTTGACTTCAACTGTGCATATGTACAAGTTGAAGGTTTGGGCACACCTCATTTCAAGGGTTTTGCTTTATTTTTACTATTTTCTACATTGTAGAATAATAGGGAAGACATCAAAACTATGAAATAACACACATGGAATCATGTAGTAACCAAAGAAGTATTAAACAAATCAAAATATGTTTTATAATCAAGATTCTTCTCGAAGCCACCCTTTGCCTTGATGACAGCTTTGCACACTCTTGGCATTCTCACAACCAGCTTCATGAAGAAGGCTTTTCCAACAGTCTTGAAAGAGTTCCCACATGTTGAGCACTTGTTGGCTGCTTTTCCTTCACTCTGCGTTCCAACTCATCCCAAACCAAATCTCAATTGGGTTGAGGTCGGGTGTTTGGAGGACAGGTCATCTGATGCAGCACTCCAGCACTCTCCTTGGTCAAAAAGCCCTTACACGGCCTGATGGTGTGTTTTGAGTCATTGTCCTGTTGAAAAACAAATGATAGTCCCACTAAGTGCAAACCAGATGGGATGGCGTATTGCTACAGAATGCTGTGGTAGCCGTGCTGGTTAAGTGTGCCTTGAATTCTAAAGAAATCAGACAGTGTCACCAGCAAAGCACCATCACACCACCACCACCACGCTTCATGGTGAACCACACGTGGAGAGCATCTATTCACCTACTCTCCCACAAAGACAGTGGTTTGAACCAAAAACCTCAAATTTGGACTCATGAGACCAAAGGACAGATTTCCACCGGTCTAATGTCCATTGCTCATGTTTCTTGGGCCAAGCAAGTCTCTTCTTATTGGTGTCATTTAGTGGTTTCTTAGCAGAAATTTTACCATGAAGTCTTGATTTTACGCAGTCTCCTCTGAACAGTTTATGTTGCTGTGTCTGTTACTTGAATTCTGAAGCATTTATTTGGGCTGAAACCTGAGGTGCAGTTAATTGCCGATTTTTGAGGCTGGTAACTCTAATGAAGTTATCCTCTGCAGCAGAGGTAACTCTGGGTCTCCCTTTCCTGTGGCGGTCCAAATGAGAATCAGTTTCATCACAGCGCTTGGTTTTTGTGACTGCACTTCCGTATTGACTGACCTTGATGTCTTTAAGGTAATGGACTGTTGTTTCTCTTTGATTATTTGAGCTGTTCTTGTCATGATATGGACTTGGTATTTTACCAAATAGGGCTATCTTCTGTATACCTCCCCTACCTTGTCACAACACAATTGGTGCATTATGAAGTAAAGAAATTACACAAATAACCTTATAACTGTTAATTAATTCATTCCAGGTGACTACCTCATGAAGCTGGTTGAGAGAATGGCAAGAGTGTGCAAAGCTGCCATCAAGGCAAAGGGTGGCTACTTTGAAGAATTTCAAATCTAAAATATATTTTGACTTGTCAACACCCATTTGGTTACTCCCCGATTCCATATGTGTTATTTAATAGTTTTGATGTCTTCACTATTATTCTACAATGTAAAAAATAAAAACCCTTGAATGAGTAGGTGTTTAAACTTCTGACTAGTACTGTACATACAGTGCATTCAGAAAGTATTCAAACCTGACTTTTCCCACATTTTGTTATGTTACAGCATTATTCTGAAATAGATTAAATGTTTTGCCTCATCAATCTAAAACAACCTTATTTACATAAGTATTCAGACCCTTTGCTATGATACTCGAAACTAAGGTTAGGTGCATCCTGTTTCCATTGATCATCCTTGATGTTTCAACATCTTGATTGTGGTCCACCTGTGGTAAATTCAATTGATTGGACATGATTTGGAAAGGCACACACCTGTCAGAGCAAAAACCAAGCCATGAGGTCGAAGGAATTGTCCGTAGAATATTTGTATAAATTAGACTTCTGTATTTCATTTTCCCAAAAATGGCTAATGTTTAAAGAAAACATGTTTTTGAGATTTTATTTATCCAATTTTAAATTCCGGCTGTAACACATTAAAATGTGATATGTCGAGGGATAAGAATATTTTCTGAAGGCACTGTATGCTACTGGTTGTGCAGGTGTTCATTCAAACCCCATCTGTTTTATGCTTTCCAGAATCAATGAGCAGAGTGCTGAATGAGGAGGTGGAGTCTGAGATGGAGATGGGCTCTGGAGTCATCGCTGCTTTCCAGACCTTCAAGAGCCAGCTGAGAGCGCACTTCTCGGTGATCACATCACACGGACTCGTGCAACACAACATAAACTCAGCAAAAAAAGAAATGTCCCCTCACTGTCAACTGCTTTTATTTTCAGGAAACTTAATGTGTAAATATTTGTATGAGCATAAGGTTCAACAACTGAGACATGAACTGAACAAGTTCCACAGACATGTGACTAACAGAAATTGAATGCGTCCCTGAACAAAAGGGGGGGGGGTCAAAATAAAAAATAAGTCAGTATCTGGTGTGGCCACCAGCTGCATTAAGTACTGCAGTGCATCTCCTCCTCATTGACTGTACCAGATTTGCCAGTTCTTGCTGTGAGATGTTACCCCACTCTTCCACCAAGGCACCTGCAAGTTCCCGGACATGTCTGGGGGGAATGGCCCTACCCCTCACCCTCCGATCTAACAGGTCCCAGACATGCTCAATGAGATTGAGATCCGGGCTCTTCGCTGGCCAAGGCAGAACACTGACATTCCTGTCTGACACTGACATTCCTGAGTACAGGCCTTGGTGTTACGCTCATTCCTTCGACAATAAACTCAAATCTGACCATCACCCCTGGTGAGACAAAACCGTGACTCGTCAGTGAATAGTACTTTTTGCTAGTCCTGTCTGGTCCAGCGACAGTGGGTTTGTGCCCATAGACGACGTTGTTGCCGGTGAGGACCTGCCTTACAACAGGCCTACAAGCCAATCAGTCCAGCCTCTCTCAGCCTATTACGGACAGTCTGAGCACTGATGGAGGGATTGTGCATTCCTAGTGTAACTCGGGCAGTTGTTGTTGCCATCCTGTACCTTTCCCACAGGTGTGATGTTTGGATGTACCGATCTTGTTCAGGTGTTGTTACCCATGGCCTGCCACTGTGAGGAAGATCAGCTGTCCGTCCTGTAAAGCTGTCTTAGGCGTCTCACAGTACGGACATTGTAATTTATTGCCCTGGCCACGTCTGCAGTCCTCATGCCTCTGCAGCATGCCTAAGGCACATTCACACAGATGAGCAGGGACCCTGGGCATCTTTCTTTTGGTGTTTTTCAGAGTCAGTAGAAAGGCCTCTGTAGTGTCCTAAGTGTTTATAACCGTGATCTTAATTGCCTACTGTCTGTAAGCTGTTAGTGTCTTAATGACCGATCCACAGGTGCATGTTCATTAATTGTTTATGGTTCATTGAACAAGCATGGGAAACGGTGTTTAAACCCTTTACAATGAAGATCTGTGAAGTTATTTGGATTATTTTGAATTATCTTTGAAAGACAGGGTCCTGAAAAGGGGACATTTTCTTTTTTTGCTCAGTTTACAATCATGGTCCCTAATGTTACCCTGGTCCTGGAGAGCTCTAGCTTGCTCCATTCTAATCTCCAACCCAGAATTATCTTGCGTGCGCTGACAAGCTACTGTCACCCAGAGACCAGCCCGGCATTAACACACGATTCCTCCAATCGCTTACCCATCAAGACCTTTAAAACTAGACACTAGGAAAAAGTTGACTATGGCGCTATTTGATAAAGGTTGCTACCATTCATGTTTCAGATGACTAATCCCCCTTTCCTATTGTTCCTACAGTCCAGGTACAAGAAAATTGAAGCCCGCTCCCTGCAGTCTCTGATGGACTGTCAGAAAAACGTCACTTCTCTCCTGGGTGCTGTCCATGACAGCAGGTAAAAACAATCACTTGGACCAGTCTTAAATAATAATGGATTCAGTAATAATTGATGTCATTTAGATGACTCAAGTCACTTTCCACTTGGGAACTTGCCTCATCCATGGGTGCAGTTTATACACAGTGATTGGAAATGCCACCCATTCTTGTCTTATGATTGTGATTGTTGGAAGGTTCCACAGTGACATTTTTCCTGTTTGTGCAGGCTGGTCCACCTGGAGCGCTTCCAGGCCACCGTAGTCCAGGAGCTGGGCCGCCTGGAGAATGACTGCATCTCGCTCAAAGAGATTGAGTGTCAAACTGTGGTCTGTCTTCTGTCTCTCTGGCTAGCACACCGTCCTCATTGAAAAGCGTTACTTAATTTGATGTTACCATTACTTAAACCTGGGCCGCGTTAGGGCAAGCAAAGGAAAAGATTTGTAACAGAATTACATGTCTTATGGACAGGTGGTTCAACTTCTGTTGTCTGCCTTATGGTGCCTAATGAACACGACCCAGGCTGCCTTATGTTCATAAAGAGATCATTTGTGGCTGATGTATGTACTGCAACGAAGATGACTTGGAAAGTAGGGCAGGCGAACTGCACAAGAACCAGTTGACAGTACCTCCTTTCTCCCACTAGGGTTCACTTTTGCTTCCACTACATCATAATGCTTTCTGGCCCACTCCTAGGAGTTAGGGTTTGGTTCAAATTGATTCAAAGGGTTCACATTGTTTTGTTAACTCCTTTAATTTTTCAGAACTTTTGGCAGAGCGAGTCTCAGTCCGTGCGGTCGTTCTGTGACCGACAGCAGCAGAGGTAAGCAAGCACTAAACGGCCAACTGACCTAACCTCAATGCAGGGATACAGTACATGTTACATCACATGTATCTAATAATAATAGCCATGTCAGATTGAAAGTCATGTTCTCCCATGTCCTTCCAGGTTAGAGTCGCTAGGAGAGCCCAGCGATGGCTGGAGGAGCAGCATGTCACAGAGGGAGGAGGCTGCAGCACCACCGGTACACTTCTGACCCACACAATGTATACCATGTGTCACATGACACGTCCCGTGGAATAGTCTGTCCACCCTGCCCTTGTATTTTCAAATGGCAAATTAGATATTGTATTATAACCTATAAACACAGACATGGGTCACCCATCAATTGTTTTTTTGGGACGATGTCTGTGAATACAAGAGTAAACACACTATGTACACTGCAAATCTTGCCTGGGTGATGCAGGAGAACCCGTCACCTCTGTAGTCGTGCTCTTGGTTGCGGTGTGAATCATGGTCAGAGTTACTGTGTTAGTGGACTTCGGATGTACTCGGGCTCCCCCAGGATGAGTTACAGCCTACACTGAACCAAGCAGAACTGAGCCAGCAGCAGCACTCCGTAACCCACCTGACTCCTAGAGTATCAAAGACAATATTCCCAGCCTGAGTACAGTCAGTGTAGAATATGTCTGTTTTGGATTTCTAGGTCTGGCAGTATTCCTGTAACAATATTGAACATGGAATTACGTTGGCGTAAAGGGATAGGTGACTTTTTGAAGTTGGGAGATTCTGCATGTGGCTAAATAACCAGCCAATGATCTTATTGTTTTGATGGAATTTCAATATCATATGCAAGTTGAAAATAGTTAGACTTTTTTTAAAATCTCTTTTTACAATTACAATAAAGATGATTTCTCTCTTCCTCTCCCCAGGAACCTCCAAAGTAGAAAGCCGGTGACAAAGGAAATAGATAAGACTCTCCAGGTCCTGATGAAACCAACACCACCTTGGACCTTTATGCTGACATTGAACCATGAGTGACGTCGTACAGACGCGTAATGGCTGATAGACCATGACCAAAGTTTTCACACAGGCAATGACCTACCTTGCTCATTTTTTTCTGCCATTGTTCAAAATACACTCAGAGCTAATACATGAATAGATAAAGGATAATAATAGGCTGATGAATTTCAGGGACTTGGTTAGACATCAGAGAGCAAGGCAGACCATTCGTGTTTATTCTTTTTTTTTTAAATAACTTTTGTCATGTTTGTCGATAGCCACTCAGACATTCAGTGATTGATTGAGAAATGCAATGTATGAAGTCTACGAAAGTCGTCAAGAAAGCCTGTAAAATATAGTTTTTCTAAAGAACCAGTCAAATGTTTACTATGTTTTGCATCCATAAACTTACATTCAAATACAGTGGGATATATCAGGTAGGTTTAGCAGTGTTTAAGGCATCTTTAGTTTAACAATGATTTGAGTGAATGCTCTGGAGGGATATTTTTGTTGAGTACATACCGCAGGCTATATTCAATAAAGGCATAGTTGTGGCCAAATATATTGGCACCCTTGCACTTTTCTTAAATAATTCCCTCTAAAATAAGTTAGTAACTTTTGCAATGTTCAACCCAGTGATATTGGATTTTTTAACATTCCAGAATTTAACATTTTTGTGAACTTGTTTATAAAAAAAAATGTGTTTAGAAAATACAGGCAAATGGCATGGACAAAATGATTGCCACTCTGGAGCTAGTACTTGATTGCTCAGTCTTTGGCCAAGATAACGGCAGACAAATGCTTCTTGTAGCTATCAATAAGCTTGCTGCACCTTTTCTACTGACAATTTGGCCCACTTTTCAGCAGCAAATGGCTCTAATTTGTCAATGTTTGAGGGGTGCCCTCCACCAACTGCTGTTTTCAGATCTCTCATAGGTTTTGGATGTGATTCAGATCTGGACTTGTCACTGGCCACTTCACAACAGTCAAGCATCTCTTTTACATTCCTGGGTGCATTTTGTGTGTTTGGGGTCGTTGTCGTGCTGGAAGATCCACAACCATTAACAGAGACAGTTTTTTGGCTACTGGGTTGAACATTGGACTCCAACACATAATCTGCTGATTTCATGATGCTTTGTGCACATTCAAGGCCCCTAGTACCAAAAGCAATGTAACCCTGCAGCATTATCAAACCCCATATTTGATTGTACGGAGGGTGTTCTTTTCATTGAAAACTTCATTTGGTTGTCAGTAAACAGTGAGGATCTGAAATTGCCATAGAACTCATTTGTTTCTTTGGTCACATAACATTGAAGTGTTTAGTTTTTGTGTAGTTAAAGCAGGCTTTCTTGTCTCCATCAGCAGTGTGGTCTTGCTATGTTTACCATCAACCAAATAAAGCGTTCAAAGAAAAGAACACCTTTCCTACAATTTATTAGAACGAGGCTTGATAATGCTGTGAGGTTGCTTTGGTGCTGGGGTCCTAAATGTGTGCAAGACCTCAATCTCCCGTTTGAGTTCAAAGTTCAACCAAGTGTCCAAAAACGCTCTTTGAGCAGGACAACCTAAAACACAAACAAAAATCTCCCTGGAATGGTTCAAGAAGAAACACTGGACTGTTCTGGAGTGGCCAGTGAAGAGTCCAGGACATGGTTTCCCAAAAGCATCTTCAGGTTAAGTTCATTATAGAATTGATGG